>NC_051229.1:32345598-32368098 GCF_015220715.1 Pygocentrus nattereri
TGTCCATTAGCCATTGCTGAATTCTTACCAGTTACTCCAGTCAGTTCATGGAAACTAAGCTGCAGAACAGACTGTTCTATATTTAATGTTTATATGATGTCACAAAAAAAAAGCACATTTACATATTTCCACCTATTCAGCCCACAGAAGTTCAGCTCCACCCATTCACACTAGGACCACGTAAAAATGAATTACAGCTGTTAAGGTGTTAAGGCACCTTTAATGGATCACTACTGAATATGACGATATGTCTAACTTTTTTTTATATTCCTTTTTACAGAAAACCAGAGAAAAACTACATACTTCAGCAGAACTTTCTTAGCCAGAGAAAAATCTCATGCTTTACAGAATATAATTATATAATTATATAAATATTAATCCATTATAACCTCTAAATCAATTCTAAGATTTCAAAATCAATGCAGTTGCACTGATGCATTTTACACCCCTTAACTTCTCACAAACACACACCCCCCCACCCACAGGCGAGCTGCACTCCCTCACACACACAGCTGCTCTCCAGAGCAGATCCGCACTCTGCAGTGTAGCAGGGGGACCGACGGCCACTGAACTCCCACCCACTTCCAGTGCATTCCAGGCTATTTAAAACTCCAGTCCCAGCGCAGACTTCAGCCCAGCATACACTCCTGCTCATTATTTTATAATCATTCCCGCAGCTACTCCCCTCTTCGCTCCGCCTGATCAGGCCCAAGTTCTGAGGGTAGATAGCATCAGACACATTAACACCGCTAAAGGATAACATCAGACAGAGCTACTGTCTGCAGACAGACAATACAGCAGGGTGGCAGGAGCTGAAGTAGGTCAGAAAGTGTGTTTGGCAGCAGCATGCTGTTTCTGCTCTGTCTGTACTGTACAGCTCCCACACACACACACACACACACACACAGACAGACACACACACACACACAGACACACACTACACTCTGTTCTCTCCCTAACATCCTGCACGTACTTAAGTCTTCATCTGAAACATACCGTCCATCAATCTAATTCACTCTCTGTCTCTTGTTTGCACACCAAAGTTACTCTGAACCATTGAAACCTCATAATCTCATTTACAAAAGAACACCCCGTCTGATAAGGCCAGCTGCCTGTTGAAAAGGATGAATGCGTGAAGAACAGACCAACAGAGAAGGTCCACAATTACTTAATAAATCTCATTACATTAAATATGAAAGTAAAGGGGAATACCACCAAATATTTCAACATTTCTGCACAATTCAATGGTTGAGATGACAAAGTCATTGAAAGTGGTTGAATGTAAAATGGTGCACTGTACAGAAAGTAAATAACTGAGAACCAGAACCCTGGGACAGTAACCAGAGGCCACAAAGTCTTCAACACAAAGACAGCATTTTCTTTACTAATCAAAACACTTAATAACTTTCTATGAGGGAGCATTTAGCAGCATTACACCCCTTAGACGTCCTATCACCACCAGTGACCAAGTCTGACTCAGTGAGCTTCTCTAGAATGTCTCACATCAAACCCTGAATGACGTGGCTTACATCTTAATGATCCAACAGACATCCTTGATATTTTTACCATTATTATTACTATTTTTTAATTAAATTTTGGTTTTAAATGACAGCAACGATTTATATTTGGCAGAACACTATTACAAACCTACAAAACATAAAACTGTAATTAGTAAATATAATATGTATAATATCATTATATTATCTTGGCTTAAAGGTTACTCCTACAAAGTTACTATTTCGGAGACAAGACTTTGTTACAACAGTAATAATGCGTATTCAGTCATTCAGTAGAACATCTTTCCAGAGCAGCTTATAAACAAACACAACTTTAAAAGAAAGCAAAGTGCACAGAACACAAAATCTGCACGGCAAGTATCTTGAGTGAAGTCACCTTAAATCTAGCCAACATGGCTAATATTTCTCCTTATAATATTGCTCTAAGAATATTATTAGTTTTCATCTTATTTCTAAACATTTTAATTGTTCTGGGTACTTTTATCTAGTGAATAGTGTTTTATTCATTTGCCATATAATTGTACTTGTTAAGTATATACAATAAATAAATTAATGAAAATTTGCTTACAAAACTGACACAGGAACAAGCAAATATTCCTAGATAAACTGGCTTAAAATGAAAAATGTCTAGTAAGTGGTTTGAGAAATATTACATGTATTGACTCAATTCAAGATTTTTCTTTTTCTTTTCTTTTTTTGCACTCATGCTCTCCTATCCTCTCATTATCTGGTGCAAATGTAACTCAGGTGCAAAGACACAACTCAAAGTGCAATAGTAACCTGTTAAACTGTCCTGTGAATCAACCAAGTTACTGAACGGGTTTAATGATAAACTCAAAACGACCATCTGCAGTACATCATCTACAGAGCCAGCAGGAGAGACCTGAAGCCTCTAACGCTCCCGAGCGGGACGTTCTCGTCTACTCCACAGCAGAGCCAGTTTGTGATCAAAGTACAGGGCTGCATCACTGACCGGCAGCTTCCATAGAAACAAGTGTTTACATGCCCCCTAGATGCTTCCACAGAGACCCACCCACTGCTAGTGTCTATAGCCAACGCCCACATTCACGCCCTGTCCTCAGCTGTAACCAATGCGTGTGATGTGTGTAACCGAGCGGCTCATAGAATCAGCAAGACATCTTCCAAAGTGTAAACGCCACTAAAACTAATTCACTCCACATAGGAAACTGCCCTGGAATAAGAGACACACTGTGCTGAGGCCCTGCCTTATTGGAGCCAGTCAGCAGACAATTCTCCACTGTACTAAAGGGCAGTGTGGAGCAGAAGGGGGCAGTGCAATACAGGCTCGCCAGATGACGCCCTGCTGCACTTTTAGAGGCTGTGAATTCTCACCGTAAACACACAAACACGGCCTTACAGCGTTATCAAAGTAAAAGGTGATCACTCTTACAACCAATGGGATCTCATGAGGGAGGTCCAAGCACTGATAGATGGCAGTAGTTTCCCACTGCCACAGCCACCGCTGCTCTATGTGGGCAGAGTCCATAGGAATCTGCGGAGTAATCCATCTCAAACAGTGGTTCAATCCTAATCTCCTGTACTTTGCCCTGGTGAGCACAGTGATGAGATTTCGGGACAACACAGCAACTTATTATGAATGCCTTCAGACAGTTAATCCACACCAAGTTAGATAATATGAATTAATATTAGGCCTCTCATTTATTGATCTTTTGTAATCAAGTAATATGCAAGTACAATAAAAATTGATTTAGCTGAATAATAAAAAGCAGTGTACAGCCTATTAAAGGGTAATTCCAACATTTCACCATGAACCATTTCATAAAAAAGTGAGAACTGCTCACTGTGGTGGTGATCGGAAACAGACGTCTGAAGCATTTGATGCTTCTTAAAGCTCGCTAAGTTATCACGTAATCTGTGTACAAATGCACTGCATGATGTCAGAGGTTTACAATAGAATAGAATTGTGAGCAGATATTGGCCTGAAACATTACATATAAAGCTCAGAAAATACATGCAGACTCACCGGTTATTCTACCTAGGGAAAAACTGGTATATATGGGTTGTTTTGATAAATTGATGGAATTTCTGCTTTAAAGATTCTAAAATATCTTATCAAAAAAAGATGGAACCAATGAAAAACAGCAAATTAATAAGTTAATCTTTTTTTTACTGTTAATTAAAAGAGATTAGAATGTGAATTATCATCATGCATATTGCCAACAAATCATTGCCAATTCATTAAGAAGGCAAAGTTTAATTAATTATTCCCTTTCAATGACTAATCTAGTTATCACAACAGTCCTATATGAGATGTTCCAATAAACAAGGCTTTTATTCTTCAAATACCATCTCAATTTTCCAAGTTCAGCACTTTACAGACGATAGGGAGCCGCAAGCATGAAACCAGTGAGCTGCCGAATTTTAACTGCCCCATTGTTAATCACTGAATTATGTTCATAGTACTTAACTATGAACATGTTGGCATGTTCCCTTAGCTTTAGCATTTATGTGGCATGGCCCCCTCGGTCATGTGGTCCTAGTTGCATAGCCAGGCTACACTGCAATGCCAGGTCACAAAAGGTCAAGAGGATATTCACAGTTCAGGACGTTGCTGCTGCTTTTTCCATCCATCACAGACACAAGTGTTCATATATGAACGAGGGGGCAATACTGTTCCACAAGAATGTTATGGTAGCAGATGATAAAATGTAGTCTGTATCAAGCGTAATCAAATCCCATGCATACCAAATCAAGACAACTCTCAACTGTTGCAAGGTGCAGGAATTCTAACACAACCTATTTGACAGTTGACTTCCAAGTTTTCGTTAAAGCAGTCGTTTTCAGTCTCTTTGGTCCCCATGCTGCACGCTGACAGCATGTCCTATCCCTGTGATAAGGGAGTTAATATTTACTACAGCCCTGTGATGAACCAAGCTACAAAAGAGGCAGCAGTGAACTTTGCCTTGTTTCCATGTTTTGTTTTCTCTGTCCTACTCTAACATGATCACTTGCCCCACTAAAGCGTTTGGAGGTCATCATTTATTGTACATAAGGGAGCAAACCTAAGCCATAACAACTTCTCTATGATCTCTAAATTCGATTAAAGCATGCCAGATAAAATGCGATGGATGCTACAAGTGAACCATCAAAATTCTTTGGAATCAAAAGAGATTAATCTGTTCAAAGCGTTTGTCTGTGCTGTTGATCAAGATATACGTGCCAAAAGGTCTTAGAAATCTTCTTCTCTGATCACACAGAGAGTAGATGGAACTTTATGCCAAGGAAATGGGGCTGATTCCTTGTCCAGACAGGAGAACTGAATACCAACTGAATACCAATAACAGTCCATGGGCTAGACCCCTAATATTACACTCACCTACTATTGTAAGCCACTCTGGATAAGAGCATCTGCTAAAAAAAAATCATAAAAGACTTATACAAAATAATGAAAATGAATACTGTAATGTTTTTTTATTTATTTATCTGCGTTATGATTATGCCGAATTTTTACATAGACTTTACATATAAGTTAGAGTTATCTTACTTACTGTTACGCTAGTGTCAGACACCAGACAGTAGTAAAGACTAATTCAACTGTAAAATAATCCATGTTGACTTTAAAGAATGTTAAATCGGTGTATGTAGTATTTTATTCCATGCATATACATACAAGCATCTACAAACTCTTACAGTCCTATATGAATATGCATGAGTATGCAAATTGGAAACTTCCATGTCATCCTACCATTCAAACTGCACCATTTCCCCAAAAACACCTGCTTTTGCTGTGCTATTACCTTGAGGAACTATGCTTTGCGGAAAATATTTTTATTTTTCTGACCAATTATGTAATTTAACTTTTTTCTGGCTCAAGGCTTAAACACTGAATGTAGTCCGACAGACCGCCAGTTCACAAGATCTGTGTCATTAGGTTTTAATTTCCCGTTATAAACAAGACTGCATTAAATAATGTGGAAGATACATTATAAATTAGAATTTATAAGGTATTGCAATTTGAAATTGCTCTCTTTCAAACTGCTAAGAGACGATGCTGATGACTATGACCTTACATGTTTGAACAGATAGAGCAGACGAGGTGAAACACAATAAGACAGCATTAGCTCCCACTGTAACGTTCTTAAACATAAAAGCGAGAGATTTTCGATCGCCACCCAATCAGTGTTAAACCACTGCTAAGCCATGTTAACGTTAAGCAACTGCTAAATGTTACACAGTGCTAACTAGGACTGTACAGCTGAGCTAGTTCTGAGGCTAATGCTAGTTTAGCTCAACAGCGCACAGAAGAGCCCAGACAGTGAGCATATATTGGTCCACTGGGCTAAAAGGGTCGGCACCCCACTGACTGTTTGCCACCGCTGGCCCACCCTCAGACCACCCAGATTACTGTCCTGCATACAAGCTCCAACTAATTTTTAATCTCCTCAAACAGATTCTAAATGCACAGAGACTTTTATTTTAGAAAATAAACTTTAAAATTTTACAAACAACTGAGAGAAAAAAAAATAAAGACTAGGCCTGATATTAAATGATTCTATAGAAAATGTTGTTGCTAAAGCTGCACTAGATTAAAATTATTTACCAATCTAACTTACAAAGCATAACTAAAGAATGGAAAGAAGAAAGGAAAGAAAAAAAAAAAAAAAAAAAAAAAAAAAAAAAAAAAAATCAGCAAATTGGACTGTGAGTGGAACATGAGCGATGATAAGTGTCAGATACTCCCGTTAACCCCCAGTGGCCCGCCAGGAAAACGCTGAACAAAATGCCAGTGGACCACCAGCTTTGCCATTAGCGGCCCGACATTCTGTCTTCCTTTCAAGACAAGTTAGCCAATTTCCTTCACTCAGAAGAACCTCTATCTTCCTAAATTTCGCTAGGATGAAGCAATCTGAACAAAACAACATGCAACGTGCTCCTCAGTATATGGAGCTTCAAACAGGCCGAGATGCCCCTGCGTCAGAGCAATGAGGTAAGCGCCGGACAGCCGTTGTGACGTTTAACCTCTCTAATTGCTTGTTATGTTCAGAAATGTGGAGCACCGTGTCGAAATGTGTCTGGCAGAAAATGGAGATCTTCCATCATCTTCCAGCATCACATGTAATGCAATCAATCACACATACATCAAGGTATGTAGCCTAGTTTTTTGGTTTAGATTGCTTCATCCTAACAACAGAACATTCGGGGCCTCTTTCGAGTGAATCTCCCTGTAGAAGAGCAGAGTGCTAGCTCAGCCAGCAGGCTAACAGCTCCACACGGCATATATGAGAAGTGGACAACTGTGGAACGGAAAATTTAACACCACTGCAATTTTAAATAGCGTCATAATTCCAACAACTGCACTGACCAGAGATCAGTTCAAAGAAATGAGCAAGGTAGGAGAAAAACAACAAAACACTTTCCAGTTTTGGGCTCCAGGCCCTGATGCAACAGTGAATACTGGCACTCATTTACAGAACTTTGCAGAGGTCTAGATGATGGAGAAGAAGCTCCTGTTCTCCAGCTGTGTAGCAACCGTTCACGTATTTTGTTCCTAGAGACGGAAGCGGCCTGATTTTCACCTCCCTGAAAGGGCACGGTGTTTGGTCCACTGTCTGCGTTGCCTCAGGGCAGTTAGCAAAGGCTGTTAAAAAAGATCCCAGCTCAAATGGATCCCTGGGGATCAGGGCAGCATATCAGGATTCTCCGTGCTAGCGTACCTTTTCATTATGTCAGATTATATTTGCCTCTGAAAAGAATGCATAGGGTTAAAGAATACTCTGCTAAATGCTAACCTTGGGTTCCATATACATCTGCTTGCATTGCTAAGTTACACACTACCACCGTAAGCAAGTGTGAGCAAGTCCCAGTGATGTGAGTGCCTGGAAGACTGTTATGCTAAACACATGTGGAATTACCTTTCAAACTTACACTGTACTTAGCTGCTCAGAATGGCTAGTTCAACCACAGGGATGCTGAGAGAAGCAGCTGTACTGAAAGGGAACATGCAAACACAGACGAATAAATTATTAAAATCAGGACCAGTGGTGTTACACAGGGAGCCCATTAAGAAAGACTTTTCTAACAATAATTCTCGCAAAGGATCTTAACAACAAGAAACACAGAGAGAGATAGCCGTGATATGCTCAGAGAAGCATGCTGTTACATAATTAGAGCTCAATAAAAATATTCGATTATTCATGTGAATTAACTGACTAATAATCAATTAATCAAGCGTATATACAGCCTGCAAACATAAATAAAAGGTTTGGCAATGTTCAGACAAACTGAGATATTATTCACCAAGAGCTAAACTAAAACGACATGATGCTTTCTTTAAGCCTGCTCATAATTTTGAGCCACAGTAAATAATAAGTAACAGCTAAAATAAGTCATGTTTATTTTATTTGTCTCCTTCATTTCAACACACCAGCTGTCCTTTATGTTGTGTGACAATTTCATGATTACAAAATTACTTGGAATAAAACCTCTTTACATTAACTTGTATTGAAAGGTAAGAGTGTTTTTGGCCTCTCCTGTAAAGTTACTGTTTTGGAGATACCTGTTTTCTTTTGGACAGCAACGATATACAGATCAACATTATAGCTCTTCAAGCTGAGGTAGGTGAGCTCTGTTTGAGGTGGTTTCCATCACAAGCGGATTTAATATTTTCACGTAAATTTTCAAGTTTTTCAAAATGAGTTGCATTTTAAGCAAATGAACCACTTATGCGAAGCAAGATAGCTAATGTATGTAATGCTGTAACAGGACAGGCTGGCAAAAGTTTAGTTTTTGGAATTAAAAGAAAGTGATACAGCTTGGAATATCCCAATGACTAACATTAGTAATGTAATGTGATGAGCTTTAGAGATGTTTTGAAGGTTAAACTTTGTGACTGGTTTATCCTTCATTTTAAGAAAATTCTCCTATGCTCTATAACTGCTCTCTTTCTTTTGCTATTTGCTCATGTAGATACGACATTACAAGAGCTGCTGTCCTAGGGTTCAGTCTTAACTCACTTCAAGTTGGATGTCACTTTGAAAACGTAAATGAATGACGTAAATATCTGCTGATGGTTTTTACTGGTTGAATAATTGTTTCAGCCCTAGACGCAACAACATCATTATAATCACAATATATTGACCTTTATACAACAGTTAGTTCTAACTGTGCTGATATTTTGCCATAGCATGAGGGTTTTTCACAAACACTGCACCACTCTGCTTAGATGCTGTTGCTAAGCAACGACTCTGACAGCTGTAGGAGATGCTCAATCCATTTGAATGTTTTTACTTCTTTGCGCACAAACAGAACATAAGACACTTTTAAGATCACATCTGACCGACAGCCAATTTGGTCAGACTCTGAAGATGAGACTCCACTAAATTCCCAAATTCACCTCTGAACAGCTTTTCAGTCAGCTGCTGTGACAGAAGAACAGCTAAACAACCTGGAGTCAGCCAGAAATGAACCCAACACCACTTCACCAAACAAAAAGGGTTGTAAGATGCTTTACAGACTGGCTGGAACAAAACAACATTAAAATTGATCTTGCAAAAATGGACAAAACTGAGCTAAACCTGATATTGCGGCAGTTTTATGGCTCAGTCAGACTCTGAGGATCAGTCTACACGTCTGGCGAATGGTATTTAGTTAATTTCCGGCTGATTCCAGGTTGTTTAGGTGTTCTTCTGTCACAGCTGCTGACTGAAAAGCTGCTCAGTGGTGATGACAGTTTGGGAATTTAGTTTAAGAAGCTGGAGAACGAACAGCCTGCTGTGCAGCGAGTGAGCGGAGTCCGTTAATCTGACGTAGCAAAAAGCTGCTTGTAAAGGAACTAGAATTTGGTGGAAGGGACTGTTAACCTTAAAACATTAAATGCCACGTTTACGGCCCAGTTTATTAATTTCTTACTTTTTTTATACTGTTGAATGAAAGCAATAGAACACTCAAGCTTGTGTGTTATCGTGAATAACATTGCACTCTGAAAGGAACCACAGAACTGCTTTGAGAACGAGTCAATTGATTTGTGTGGACTATCACAGTAAAATAAAAAATTTCAATAACGAAAGTTGGATGCCTTCTAATTGCATCCAAACATTCATTCAGAGGACGGAAGACTAGAGCTGAAGCTGAAGGACATCTGTTTCCCATTGCCCATCTCACTAGGAGACACAGAGGAGAATCTGGCCAACAAGCCTGAAGCCTCAGAGCTGCTCTGTGAAGCTTCTCTTCACTGTTATATCCAGCGAAGCCGCACAGACACATGCAGAATGACTCACCGTCCAACTGGGCCAGCTCTACAACCCAAATCAGGCTTGTGGATGTCTACATGCTACTCTGTCTAATGCTATACACTGCACGCTTAACCTGATAATGTAGACCTACGTTTACCCACATAAACAACTCTTCTCCAAACGCCTTCAGTCAGACCCTTCCCACATCCATCACTGCAACGAATATCACTGAGTAATCATGCAATTACAAAGTCACACATGAGTGAATGGAGTCTTGTGACAAGATCAACACAACTCCCTAAAGTGGGGTCGTCAGCTGCTATTTTTGCGTCCCTCGACTTTTCTCAAAGCCAAAAGAAGCGCTGCAGCTGACCAGCTGATGACCCTGTGAATGTACAGGCTAAAGTGGCACACACGACTTAGTATCCTAAAGCATCTGTTGTTTGTTCGTTAAATTAGTTGAGAGCAAAGAGGCCTAAGAACATAGACTGCCGCTTCAGGAGGAACAGGTTTCGCTGTGTTGCTGCCGGGCTACCTCTCTCTCTCGCTCTCTCTCGCTCTCTCTCTCACACATTTTCTTCACACATTCTTCACTGATCTTAAATGCACAACCGCAACAAAAAAAAAAAATAACCCAGTCAAAATGTGTGGTTGATGATTAATCATTGCTATTATAATGATACTCACTCTGCAGAAACACCTATTGTTTATCCAGTTAGCATCTGTGAGTTATCAGCACATTCACAAGACACTCAATGGGAACACCCAGGATTGCTCACACCAAGACTTAAAGGTACCATCTGAATATTTTAAATTCCAAATGGAAATGCCTCCTTGATGGTTCTCAATGAAATAGGCTCCTCTAACCACACCCTTTTTAGAGATGACAGAGATCCAGTACGGGGCAGATATCAGCAGAAAATGCTGGATCAAAAAAAAGTGTAACGCAGCCTGAACAGCTAACTGAAATGGGATGCTGGCAGCTCTGCATTTCATCCTGTGGGGTTTAAGTAGTTTGAACATTATAGCCCAATTTTGGATGCTTATCTTAATTGTTTATTGTTAACTTAATTGTTAATTGTTTAAATAAGTAAATAATAAAAGCTAATGTGTTGTCTTTAGTTCACTTACTGAAGTTTAGCTGTTTTCAAAGGCAAAGTCTCAGAACAGTCTCTGTGTCGTTTGATTATTCGATTAAAATAATTATTCAATAAAATACCTATAAAATGTACATTGTTGAATCAGCAGGATCTCAGGTTGTAGTTACAAAATTGCTAGATTACTTGATTAACAATACAATCAATAGTGACTGTCACATCGGTACTGGAAAAAAAGATAAAAAGCTTAACAGTGTGGCAAATTGACAAAAGCCCAAAACTGCTAAAACTAACTAGTCAAACTAGTTAATAGCAGCTAGTTTAGCTGCATCCTTGTGACGCATGATGCACCGAAAGTTCACTGCGTTTTCAAAACTACAATACAGTAATTTTTCAATACTTTAAACTCTTTATTGAAGTAGGCTAAACATGTATCATACCAGGGTATTAAGCAGCTTAAGAATATATTTCTTCAGATGGCAAGTAGGCCTGTCACCATCATGAACTTTTAGCGGTTAACGGTTAATTGCTATTTAAATAACTGCAAATAATTATTTAACCTCTTATTCTCCAGGGTATATTTTGGTTTGACCAAATTGACCAAACTGTAAGGCAAATTTTTCAGTAACTGCATGAAATAAATGTAAGTTGTTTTTTTTTTTTTTTTGTAAAAGTTCCCCTCAAATTAATAGAAATGTGTTTTATGATCACACACATTGCTACATGCTTACAATTTACTGCTGAAAGCCAAAGAATCTCAGACACTCTTTGTATTATTTTATAAAAGTAATGTTTACAGAGCAGATCACTGAGTCGATGCTGTCTGTTAATCATTTATAGCCCAGATTTGTGGAAAAATGGGTCGACTTTCAGTAGAAAAACAAACTTCAGCTTCTTTTATCATAAAGTTTAAAAATTACACCGCCCATCTACTGGACTGGAAAGAAGACAGTAACAGCCTCATATAACACCCACTTTTTGAATGTAGCTTATGAAATATGAAAGTTATGAAGAATATGACGAAGTGCGTTTTGGTACCACTGGTGGTCTCAACAAGCTGAAAAGGTTAATGGTCTTTTTTTGGTATTGTATGCGACAACTAAAGTATAAACCATAAACAACTTGAGCTCAGATCAACAAACATTATTCACGGCTACCCTCTAAAGACGTTGTGCATCACCAGACAGACCCCAGATATGTCTGAATAAAGGCGTTTTCTACTTTCTTTAACTTGCAGGCGTTTGTTTCAACTCAACAAATGGAAACACACCCAATTCATGTTTTGTTTATCGTAGCATAAACAAATGATTATGAAAGCGAACTGAAAAAAATAACTGCAATCAGCCTAAATAAGTGGGACAGGGCTAAAGGCAAGTTCACTCTGGTGTTGACTGCTGTAAAGCTACACATGGTATCAGTACCCAGTAAGCCAAATATTTGGTATCATGTCAACCCCACTAGCTCCCAGTGTTTCAATTCTGGCAGCATCTATGTTTTTTAACTAAGTACTCTCTCAATACAGAATTTAATTAGGTACAACAAGTGTGTGCCTTCAGCATCCTCCCTCTGTTGTTCGGGGCCTAGAAGCTATCACAAATCCACAGACTGCAAGCCACAGCCAGCTGACAAAACTGTTTAGTCAGCAGCAGCGCTCAGGCTGGGAGAAGAGGGTGGGGGTGGTTCGGGGTGAGGGGGGGGGGGGATGCAGAGAGTGAGGCCCTGCAAAGCTGTGTGGGATTTGTCTTCCCTCATTCTCTCCCGCAAACACACACACACACACAAAAAAAGAGGATCCAACACTGAGCAAACACAGCAAGATGGAGAAATGAACTGTTTTAAAGTCCCGAGAAGACGCAAGAGATGTTTACAGATGCGCTGCGTCTCCGTCTGTTCACTCTTTGTCAAGTTCTTTTCGAGCACAGAAAGAGGTTACTGTACCCATTGTTTTTAACTTCCTTCATTCACACGCGCTGCTTCATTTCCTGTTATCCTTCCATCTTACTGAAAATGACGCCATTAAATCTGCTTCCCTGCTTTTTATTATTATTGTTGTTGTCATCATTATTATTACTGCTATTACTATTATTATCACAAAGTAAACCTCGTATGTGGTCACATCACTATTTTTATGTCATCTGTATTCAGTGCTTTGCTTTCAATTCTTACTTTAGCCGCCAGTAAGTTTGCACAATGATAGTTTTATACCTAAAACTGCATGATGCGTATTCACTTAGTGCTGAATCTGCTGCCGAAACTTCACTACAGTAGCCGAGCTGAAGAAACTTGCCATTTAAGGCCTATTTAAACTGAACACTGCTATTCTGAACGACTGAACTGAAGCTTCTGAGTTTGAGTTTTTGAGTCCACATGACGGCAGCTCCTCTGAGCCACACAGGTACAGTCACTCACTCTACACCCCACTACCTAACCAGGCCTCCAATCCCCTACGAGGGCGAGGAACATAATCTTATCTAAAATAGACAGGTTAAAAATAGCTGCAGACCGAAACAGGATGCCCATCTCTACCCTGACCGAGTGAGGAGATCACCCATCACTAGTAGGAAAGGCACATGGGAGTATTTCCATCCCTCCATCTCTCCATCCGCTCCTGGCTTTATTAAATGACCACTTTTGGATACGAGCTGGAGGAATAGCTTCATAAACAAATTTATGATTTTAACATGTGTTCTTGGGTTTGCTATAGGTTTTTAGGCTTCAATAACTGCGGAGTTTGTTCCTCTAACAATTTTGGATGAATCTACGTGCAAAAAATTATTTGCACCTTTTTTTGGACATTCCCAACTCTGTTCAGTAGTGATTTGGTGCAAAGTAACTATACAAAGTTATTACTGAGCCTGTGATGCTCCACTAAGCCTTTGTAACTGTCCTACCAACATGCATGAAAAACCATCCATCAAACAAGTAATCTTAGAAGAACTGCAAGCCTGCGTCACCTAAACTATGGACAGTACTCATTACTTCACCTGGAGTGAAACAACTGGATCAAAAAATCTTAACGATATGAACTCCATTATGTCAGAAAATGTAACATCCATCCAACATCAAAACTCAAGGGGCTGGAACTGAAGTCCAATTAAAAAGGACTAATTATGTTCTCTTAGTAATCAAACCTACAGTTGTTTAGTGTTTGTCTCAGAAAAACATAATATGTAGCACTAGGGATGAGCGATATAGCAAATATATAATATCACTATATGTAAAACCATTTTCGTGATACATAATACAATATCACAATATGCAGAAAAGCACATTATGATATAATTTATCACAATGACTAAATATCACCCACTACTTAACACAACAAAATGTATCACAATAAACCTAAAGAACGTCATATTGCCCATCTCTATATTATACTTCTATAATGAATATACAAATTCATGTACGTCACATTTTTAGCCTCTTATTTTTGCTGTTTTGAACAAAGCTCCCACTGCATTGGCTCAAAACGAATAATTAAACAAACTTATTTTTTTTTAAATGCGCCAAAAACCTACCAAGATGTTATAACTGGGCACTTAAAGAGGAATGTGACTGAAAACTAAACACTAAAGAGGGACGAATGTGTCAAAATGACTAGACCAGTGACCACAGGAAGTGTTTGATTGCATCCACCACTGCTTGAGATGACAAAAGGGGCAATTACTTGCCACACTTGGTGTTTCACGCCACTTTTTAATGTCTGAATTACGTACTAACGTGAGCGTTTCGAGTTAATCCCTTTTATCTTCAGTCAGGCTTTGGTTACGGGTGTGATAGCGGTGTATAATAGTGTGAAAAAGCTAAAATAAGTCGAAGCCTTTCCCTGCAACACATCAGTATCTGACCCACAGACTGACCGGTATCTATTCAGCCTTGCCGACTCCCTGCTGTGGACACAGGAGATTACAGCGCTTGAGTCTGCTGCTTGAGCGCTCCTTCAGCCGAGTCTCTGGGCTTTTCTTTTTCTTCTTTTTTTTTAAGACTCCTCTAGTTTTGCGTGTCTGAATCGGTTGTAATCATACAGAGCAAACAGTTCTCCACCCTGCATCAGCTGGGGCTTTTCAGCAGCGAAGAACAGAACAAGTAGTCCACCTGGACTTAGACTTGCTTTGTATTACTTTAAATGTATTAGATAACAGAGAAAAGCTTTTTGAAACTTCTGCAGAAAAAGCAAAAGTTATCACAGTATGCCATTAGCCTGCCCTTCAAAAGCTTTGCAAATGCACCTGCACTTCTGTGTGTACTTTTGAAAGATAATTAACACTTTAAGTCCAGCTTAGACAAAGCTGTCAATGATACAGCCCCTAGTAGCACATTGTGGATGGCCACGCATCTACAGGCCTCCTTGAGACGAGTGTAGAATTTCGTAGTGGAATGTGAACTGCTCATGCGGATGTGCTCTTTCTGCCTCTCCGAAGAGAAAAGCTAACGGGAGGATGAAGGGAGGAGGGCACAGAGCAAAGGCTTGCATCAAGGGAACCTCATGAATACGATGCAAAAGGAAAAAAAAACAAAAAAAAAAACAGCTGCACTGAGGCACTTGGAAACATGTGGTTCAACTCGTTTTCATCATCCAAGCCTGAAGCAACTCCAAGCTCTTCTTAAAGAGGTATTCTAGCATTTAATATAGTTATGGGTCACGCTATGTGATGTCGTGTGGCCCAGCACCGCATCCCTCATCCATCAATGTTTACTTACTACAATACCCAGCATGCACTGCACAAAATACATCATACAACCACTGGGAAAGATTTACCTGATTTATCACTGATGTAGAGGATAATAAATACAAACACAATAATTGTAACATCAGCTATCTGGCCTCCTTTAGCCTTAGCCAGCTGCCAGAAAATAATGAAATTTAAAACAGGCTCTGAAAAGCATAATATGTTGCACTAGGGATGAGCGGTATAGCAAAAATATATTATCACGCTACGTAAACACATTCACAATATGATATCACAACATGCAGAAAAGCATACTGTGATATAATTTATCACAATAATGATTAAATGTTATCATACTGCCCACCCTACTTAACATAACAGAATGTGTCACAATAATGCCTAAAGATCATCATATTGCCCATCTCTATATTATACTTTTATAATGTCCAATGCTTTAAAAAACTAAAATTCATATGCGTCACATTTTCAGCCTCTTATTTTTGCTGATTCAAATGACGATACCACTGTATTGGCTCAAAACAAGTTATTAAACAAACTTCAAACTTTTTAAATGGGCCAAAAACCTTGTAACGTTGTAACAGGGCACTCAGTGAGGAATGTGATTGAATACTAAAGACTAAAAAGTGACGAATGTTTCAAAATTATCTGCCTTTACATTTATGCCCCAACACAGATGCAGTTTTCCTACCTTCAAGATACATCCTAAGAAGTTTTCTTCCCAAAAAAAACTCTGTCTAATGCTCTTCTGGCCTAAATAGCACTTACTAGAGTATTGGCCATGCCATGTAATATTCTGTAGCACACTGAAGCCCTCGGCGTCATCAGTTTGACAGAATGCACTACAATTCCCAGCATGCACTGTGCACATTCATCATACAAGCACTGGGAATAATTTACCTGCTTTATCAATGATGTAGAGGCTAATAAACACATTTGTAACGTTAGCTTTCTGGTTTCCTCCCTTAATAAAAACTGAAACGGTCCATCCCAAAGCGGTTGGAGTTTTCTCACCTTCAAGGTGCATCATCAGAAGGGAGTTTTCCTAGTTTTTAAACCATAAAAAAACTTTGCTGGACTACTACGGCGCCACTGTAAGAGGTCGGTAGGCATGTTTATGACCGACGTAACAAAGGTTGCATGTTTCATTACGGCCAGAGTGGCCCTTTAATGGCTGCTGTGAAAGTGTAAGCTAACATCTTCTCTCGCTGCTATGTCACTTCCAGCGGCTCTGGCCGTGTCAACTTCCTCAAACTTCAGACTTGTGCTGATTCCCACTCGACTTCCCTTCGGGCACAGCTGAATTGAGCTTCTCATTCGCCAGCTCCATCTTCGAATTTCACCGTTCCACCTTAAATGGTGCAGCAGTTACATGTATCTCCTGCACCATTTAAGGTGGAACGGAGAAACTTCGACTAAGAAGCCGGCGAATAGGAAGCCGACTTCAGCCTCGTCACTAAAGAGGCTTCAGGGAGGCATCTTCCAGCGGCAGACACCGAAAAGACGAGGGAAAAGCGCAAATGGAGTGAAGGCAAACGTCCTGACAAGGTCAAAACAGAAAGGGAAGCGTGTTCACCAGCACTAACGTTACCCCTCCTCCTCCTCCTCCTCCTCCTCACAGACACACGTTGGCTCCGACCAAAGTACGAAGATGTTGGATGCTCGGACGAACTTTTTTCCGTCCGTATCACTCGATACAGACTGAAAAGCAGCCGAGCTGAGGAAAGCGCGCTGACACGAAGCAGAACGCGTCGTGTTTTCAACAGGTAGCTGCTGAAAGTCGGCGCGAGCGGCGAGGCTAGCACATTCCTACACGCGTTAGGATGAGAATGAAAGTAGGCAGCACACATACGAGGAAGGAAGGAAGGGGGGGAAAATCATCACCTTCACATCTTTTAGGCCTTCCCATTTCAAAACTTCTCCTTTTTTCTGCCCCCCATCCCCTCCAAAGTGGCCCTTCGGCCAAAAGCGAGAACGTAAACAGAGAAAAAGTCGAGAGAAAAGTGGGTGACATGACTTACTTACGTTTGAGCTGTCCGTTGGGCCGAGACACGGCGAGGATGGTGAAAAGAGAGGATGGACTTTGAAGGGAGGGAGAGAGAGAGCGAGAGAGAGAGAGAGAGAGAGAGAGAGAGAGAGGAGGAAAAAAATGCAAACTTGTTCCGGAGAGCGACCAAAATGGCGTTTTGGAGGATGTGCAAAAGTTCGTCAACTAAGTGTTCTGCATCCCTCGCCTTCTTAACGGCGTCCGGCGGGCGAAACCGTCGACCGAGTCGACGAGCCGCGGTCAGAAAACCCACTTTTCTCCCTTTTTTTTCCTCCCTCCGAGTCGGTACCGAAGCGCTGCTCACTAAACCTGATAAGCGGACGCATCACGTGCTCCTAGTCTCCAAGGGGACGTGCGGTAGTGAGGCTAGTGAGGCTGCCGCTCGCGCGCCTGGGGGAGCATCTCTACGGGAGGGGTCTGCCCAGACCGGAGCGGAGGAGGGGGGCAGAACTTCACACTAACACTGCGGGTTCTTTCAGAGCTCGCTGTGCGCTGACCGTGGTCTGATTTACAGGCCCCTTGACGGGAGAAGAGCAACAAGTGAGGATGAAAGTGGAAATAATAGATTACCTTCTTCTCATGGGCGGCTCGCTCGCGTTTAGAGGGGGAGGGACTATAATTACATTAAGTTATAACCTATCAGAACAGCTCTGGAAGCCCAATTCCGCCTCGGAAAAACATGTGTAGCCGCTTAGTAAGTCATAATCATGAGAAAGTTTCCCATAATTACGACTTGCTATCTGATAATAATAAGACTCTGCCTCATAATCACGACTTACTGTATCACAAGGATAGCTTAGCATCTCACAATTATGACGCGCCATCTCTTAATAATGACATCTCATAACTACGAGCTACTGCTTCATCATTGTGTCGTAGCATCACGTAATTGACTTGCTTCCTCATGACGTGGTATCTCATAATGAGTTGTAATCTCATGAATGGGACTTCACATTTCATAATTGAGTTAGCACCTCATTATAACGCCTTACGTTCTAATAATTGTCACTTAGCATCTCATAATAATGACTTTCAATGTCATAATGATCACCTTTTATCTCATAATTACGACTGAGTATTTCATAGTTGTGACATAGCATCTCATAATGGGATTCAGTCATAATTATGATTTAGCATCTTGTAATAATAGCTGTCGTGATTGTGACTTACTTTCTCATAAATATGAGCATGAGTATGCTTAGTGTCTCATAATTCTGATTTACGTTCTTGTAATCATGACTTACTGCCCCATAGTTATGAGATAATGTTCTCGTTGTTGTGAGATAATAAGTAATTATTATGAGATGTCATAATTATGGCAAGCTTTCCTTTATTGTGAGACACTAAGTGATTATTATGAGATATTAAGTCATGATTATTGAAACATTTTTCATTGTCATGACTGATTGGAAGACGTGGAATAGGACATTTTGCCAGTTCATACTCATTTTTGTAGTTTTCGTACTTTTTTGAAAGGAAGTGCAACAGGTTTTATGACACAACGCATTTTCTGAGTTAATCTCAAGGTCAGATTTACATAGAGTGATCATCCACATGTAAAAGGCCAAAGGGACCCTTTGTAAGCTGTTATACATAATAATCTCATAATGTTTTAAAGGGGCACTCTGGCCAAAATGAGAAATTAAGAAACGTGAGCACATCTCTCTCTGGTGTATACACATCGACTAGCCTGTCACAGTGGTGCCCCAGTCTCTAGAGCGGGATTTTCTTGTTTTAAACCCCCCTTCTGGTGATGTATCTTTAAGGTGGGAAGAATTCTTTGAAAACAGCTTTGGGGCAGGCTGTTCGACTCCGCCTCCCCACCCCCTCCCCCTAGCTTCCCCACTCCTGTTTGCTAGCTAAAGCAAAAAGAAGCCAGATAGCAAACACTGTTATCTACCCAAGGGTTGTATGATGTGTTTGTATAATGCATGCTGGGTATTGTAGTGAGAGAACACTGATGGCTGAAAACTTTATTCAAAATCTTGAATTGTGACACACGAACAAGGCTGACGCATACATAAAAAAAAAAACTAATCAAATGCTTGAAGCCCTTTTATATATGTAATAAGTCACCTACTAATCTTTCAACATAGTAAGGTGGAGGTCTTGGGGCTTCGCTGGCAAGAAAAAAAAATCAACAGCTATCACACGTATATGCGATATAGAAGAAGAAAACCTCATATCGCGTATTTTTGATGTTTTTCAGTTTTTGGCATAACTTGGAAATACTTGTTACCTTTTATATTGTGGGCAAATGTCATGATGAACGGACTGGAATAAATCACCCGAAATGACTTGGAAAAAAGTCTGGTTCCATTGACTTGCATTGACAGTAAAGTAGGTTTTTTCCTTCTCCTGTAAAGTTACCATTTTGGAGATACAAGGTTTTCTTCCGACAACAGCGATATGCATTTTTTGCATGTGACCTGCAAAGCTGCCATACCTTAGCTTAACAAGCTGTCTGCTTGTTGTGTAGCCATCTTGTTCTTATTTGTTCTTCTTGTCTTCCAGTGGCGTCTAAATTAGTCACACGGGAAACTTGTTTTAAAATTTCCCCTACATTTTCATCCTAAGTAGTCTCTGGCATGGCAAATATGTATACTACTAACAACACTAACACAAATCTGGCAGTTCAATTCACACTGAAGGGTTATGTATGAACCCTTAGCTACTCTGTCATTTTTAGCTCTTCAACATGCTTGAAGGAGAATACTAAGCTCTTAACTCATGCCCAAATGAAATACAAAGGTGGGAGAAAGAGTGGCACCACCCTTTCTTTGCCATAAAAATTTGGCCCTCTGTTTAATTAAGGACCTCATGGTGCAGCTGAGGCTTGAATATAGCAGTGCTTTTGCACCTAGGGTGGATCTCAGTATTGTGGGCAGTCAAGCAGTAGGGGGCACTCTAAACAACACTTGCTTGTTCCAATTCCATCAGCTTACTATTGCTTAAAAAGAGAATCAGAACATACTGTAAACAGGCTTTTAACATTAAAAAGAAATAATTTAATCAATTAATATTGGAATATTGAATAAATGAACTTATGACTTGCATTGTGTTACAACAGTGCATAGTCCCACATTGCCTATAATGCCTTGATGCCTGAATTGATCATCCTGCAACTTATTTAGGAGGATTACTTCCACTGAAAAACCATCAGAAGAGATCAACGTCCACATAACAATGCTTTGTTTTAATATACTAAGCTCAATTTTAATTAGATATTACAGCCTGCTCAATTGTGCATGTTGCCCTTTATGCTGATCTAAAAACACTTTTCAGGTTGTCATATAATTTAGATAGGCAGCCCTAATAAATATAGGTGAATAAATAACTTCTATACAGAGCGATCTCATTTAGAATCCACTGCTCTTAGACTGTGTACAACAACTGTATATTCATTAAATAGTGAATTGTATGTGCTTTACATGAAGAGTATGGAGCAGACAGACCTGATTCAGTACTGCATATGTATAAGCTACAATCTTATGAAGGATTAATGAGGTATGTGTTGAGATGTAACATCATTTGCAACAAATGCAGGTTATATCCTTCTTTGCTGTTGTGATAAAATCAGTAGTAAGCTTGTAATATGAAGCATTAATGCATAACACCTAGTAAAAGAATGTTTTCTCTGTTTTTTATCTACCTCGCCTTCTCCTTGCACTCCGTTTGTAGGGGTATGAACTTTTTAGTACCGGAGGATTCCGTGTAAGACTTATTACACTTATTCAGCATGAGATTTTATGCAAAAGAAGCAGTGGCTTGAGAAGCAGTGGCAAGGCGAGTTTTGGTCGGGGTCCAAGCACTTTTTGAATTTAATTGGACTTAGAAAATGTTCTAAGGGACAATATTGTGAAGCAACACTATAGCAAAGGCCTTAAACATCCCTTGTCAGTACAGTTGATTCGATAATATGGCAGTAGAAAGTTCACAGAACCACAACTAACTGGCCCTTGGATAAGGAAGCAAGCAAGATTTCACAATGTTCTCTGAGACTAATGATACGGAAGGTAAAACAGAAGGCAGCAGCCACTTGAAAAGAGTTGCAGGATGACCTAAGAAACACTAAGAATAATAAGCGTTTACCTGCAATGTCAGTTTCTACAGTCCATGCAAAACTTCTCTGGTTAAAAGTTTTCACACGAGCATTTAGACCAGGGGTGTCCAATCTTATCCGTATAGGGCTGGTGTTGCTGCTGGTTTTCATTCCAGCAAAGCAGGAGGTCATCTGATGAAGTGTTTGAAGACTAAGACCAACTGACTGAACAGCTTTTTCGGCGTGAAAACTGGAAGCCACACTGGCACTTTGTGGCCAAGATTAGACAGCCCTGATTTAGACAAATTAATGGAAGAACATACTCTGCTCAAATGAAACAAAAATAGAAGTCTCAGGCAGTAATCCAGCTCGTCGTGTTGGGAGAAAGAGATGCTCACAGTGAAGCATGATGGTGGGAGCCTCATAATATAGGGTCACTTCTCTGCAAACACATCATTGAAAAAAAAAAC
This sequence comes from Pygocentrus nattereri, assembly GCF_015220715.1. Classification (NCBI taxonomy): domain Eukaryota; kingdom Metazoa; phylum Chordata; class Actinopteri; order Characiformes; family Serrasalmidae; genus Pygocentrus; species Pygocentrus nattereri. Next base: position 32,367,673 of record NC_051229.1, read on the forward strand.
ATGAATGGAGATTTTAGAGGAGGATTTGACCTCGTTAGCCAAGGAGAAGATGGATGTTTTAACAAGATGGCCCACGTCCAGACAAAATACCTCTGGTGTCTAAAAATAGTAAGGTGAAGGTGGTTGCATGGCTTAGCCAACCTCCTGGCTTGAATCCCACTGAAAATTTCTGGAGAGTTATGAAACTGTTAGTCCATCAGAAGGACTCTCATAACTCTGGTGGAATTGAAGATGGCTTGCCAAGGGAATGGGGGAAAAACTGAACCACAAAGCTGCAAAGAGCTAACGTCTCATAGCTGTAATTGCCAACAAAAAATGACTTTGCAACAAATACTATAACAGCAAAAACAAAGTGTCTCCCTTCATAGTACATATTCACAGTGCAGGGAGTTTAATTTTTATTTAAGTGAAGGGAAAAGTGTTTTG
>NC_051229.1:32370598-32403098 GCF_015220715.1 Pygocentrus nattereri
GAAGAAGCAAAATACATACTTTACTCTTAATGCAAATCAGTGGAACTGGGTTTTTCTCCAAGTAATTTTGAGCCATTTCTTTTGGTCCATTCATCATGAAATTTACACGCAATGTAAAGGGCAACAGGCCTTTTCAAATTATGTCAAAAACTGAAAAACTGACAACAATTTGGGGAGCGAAGTTATCCTCACATTCACCTCCTGTTTGGACACACTTTGATCTCCCAGCTGAGTACAATACAGATGGACAGAGAGCAGTAGAATGAACGGTGACTGTGCCAACACTGCGCAAGAATCAAATTCCTGTGCTAATACCTGAACTATGCCCAAATGTGTCAGTTACTGGAGTGAGGAGAAAGCACGAGTCACAGCAGCTACATCTCCACACAGGATTTTGCTAAGTTCTGATTCTCAACAAGTGAAACAAACAACTTGACAGGGATGCTTATAACTTGTTGCACCATTACTCAGTTGTGGAGAGTCCTGGATTCAGCAGTTTGCTGGGATGAACGTGTAGTGCTTAGTTTGTTTGATCTATCTATCTATCTATCTATCTATCTATCTATCTATCTATCTATCTATCTATCTATCTATCTATCTATCTATCTATCTATCTATCTATCTATCTATCTATCTATCTATCTATCTGTCTGTCTGTCTGTCTGTCTGTCTGTCTGTCTGTCTGTCTGTCTGTCTGTCTGTCTGTCTGTTTGTCTGCCTGCCTGCCTGCCTGCCTGCCTGCCTGTCTGCCTGCCTGCCTGCCTGCCTATCTATCTATCTATCTATCTATCTATCTATCTATCTATCTATCTATCTATCTATCTATCTATCTATCTATCTATCTATCTATCTATCTATCTATCCAAATTGGTAATTCCTATGTACATATCGCTGCTGTTGGATAAAGACCTTGTATCATAATTTGAAAAGGCCTATTGATCTTTCTGTTCTGTATAAATTTCATGAAGAATGGACCAGAAGAAATGACCCAAAATGACTTGGAAAATGTTCTGGTTTCACTGACTTACTTTAAAAGAAAAGAAAGTTTTTTTTTCCCCAAATCCAAAATGCTAACTTTACAGCGTTAACAGTTAATGGTATGCTTCATTAAAATAATATTATCTGATTTTTTTCTACTAAATATTTGATCATTCTGCTAGTTATCTAACTCACAAGCTCGGTTTGAGTGATAGTCCACATCTGCAACAGTATTTCATGATTATTCATTTCCACATGATCTTTTGTCTGTGATGACATGACATCAGAGAATGCCTGTGATGATGGTGGTGGAGGTGGACTGGTCACAGTGGTCAACTTGTGAATCTCTCCAGGCTGGAATGCGACTTGGCCAAGGACCGAGTTCTTCTGAAGACAGAGATGAGAAAACAGAGGTGAGAAATAGACCTCTTACTGCTGTGCTGATTTCAGGAACATAAGACCCCCATAACTGCTGCGGCCACATTAATGATGAGGTTAAGCATGATATGAAAGTAATGTAATTAAAATGTACGTGATATTGTCACAAAGTGTGGATGGTCCCTTAATGCATCAGCCCCTTAGTGAGAGGTTAGCTGGTTAAAACTGAATACAGTATAAAAACAGAATACATGTTGAACGTCCTGTGAAGCAGAATCCCAACCACAGTCAGCTAATCGGATCCATGTGTGTTTTGGTGAAGTGGCTCCATCTACTGGTGGTCATTTTCCAGGTTTTTAAAGGGTCTGAATTCTACATTATTTTCCTGAGGCCCACAATTGGGATTGAAACGTAATGGTTTTGCTATCTAATGGGAATTGGCTTAATGGTTTCCAAAAGAGACCACTAATTTCCTGTACAACACCTTTCGATCCCGTAAGAAAGCCATTTAGAATCAGCCACTGGTCACCCGTTAAACATTAGAGCCATTTAGACTGTGATGTCAACCCATTAATAAAGCCAAAACATATTTAAAACCATCAGGAACCAACAGAAACACCTAATGGTTTCTATTGGCTTTTTTAGCAGGGGGCTGTGTACAAAATTATTATACCTCAAACTGGAGAATTAATATGTTTGAAAGGCTGGTGTCTGATAATAGCACTTTCCCTTTTATTGAAGTAAGTCATCTGGGGTTAGCAAAGCCTATATACACACTTAAAAAGGCTTTCTTGGGGTTCCTCAGTAAAGAAAATGGTTCTAGATAGAACCATGAATGCTCAAAGAACCGTTTATGTGATTAAAAAAGAGTCCTTTGAGTTCTATATAGACCCATCTACAGTGCATCAAAGAGAATGATCTGCTACAGATGGTTCTATATAGAAATGGGTTCCATGTAACACCAAAAAGGGTTCTACTATCGTAACAAGCTTGACATCATAACAATAACAGTATCTTTTTGGGGCTATGCAGAAGACTTTTCAAAAAGGTTCTATGTAGAACCATGTGCCGCACATTCTCCATTAAACTGATGAACCCTTTTATGGTGCAAAGAACCCTTTAATTATGCAAAAGGTTCTTTACAGTTTCACTTTCCTATATAGAACCTTTTTGAAACACAACCAACATTAGTATTTTAGTGGAGAAAAAGGTTCTATATAAAACCATTGAACACTTAAGGAAACCTTTGCATGATTAAATGAGTCCTTCCATCATGGAATGGTTCTTCAGACTGATGGAAAATGTGTGTGAATGTGGTATAGAGAACATTTGTTCTATAGAGAACTTTTTTAACGATGCAAAGCACCTTTTAATCATGCGTTCTTTAGGTGTTAATGCTTCTATATAGAACCATTTTCTGTACAAAAGAACCATCTTTTTTAAGAGAGCACATGGTGGTGCTGAACTAAAAGATACTGCTATTGGCTCGTTTCCCTGCAGGCGCGTACTTTCTCAGCCAATCAGGTGCGCTGTTTTAGTCACTGAAGCTTTTTCAGTAAGTTGGCTGTTTAGGTTTGTATCACTGTGTTGTGTCATTTTATTCACTAAATACTAAGCAATTAAAATACAGGGTTCCTCCTGTAAAGTACAGGGTTTTTTCTCTAAAGTACAGGGTTCCTCCTGTAAAGTACAGGGTTTTTTCTCTAAAGTACAGGGTTCCTACTGTAAAGTACAGGGTTCCTCCTGTAAAGTACATGGTTTTTCCTCTAAAGTACAGGGTTCCTCCTGTAAAGTACAGGGTTCCTCCTGTAAAGTACATGGTTTTTCCTGTGAAGTACAGGGTTCCACCTGTAAAGTACAGGGTTCCTCCTGTAAAGTACAGGGTTTTTCCTGTAAAGTACAGGGTTCCTCCTGTAAAGTACTTAGTTTTTCCTGTAAAGCACAGGGTTTTTCCTGTATAAAGTACAGGGATTTTCCTGTAAAGTATAGGGTCCCTCCTGTAAAGTACAGGGTTCCTTTTGTAAAGTACAGTGTTTTTGCTGTAAAGCACAGGGTTTTTCCTGTAAAGTACAGGGTTCCTCCTGTAAAATACAGGGTTTTTCCTGTAAAGTACCGGGATTTTCCTGTAAAGTATAGGGTTCCTCCTGTAAAGTACAGGGTTCCTTTTGTAAAGTACAGGGTTTTTGCTGTAAAGTACAGGGTTTTTGCTGTAAAGCACAGGGTTTTTCCTGTAAAGTATAGGAGTTCCTCCTGTGAGTCCGCGAGCAGTGGGCGTGGTCAGCGGATCGCCCCACCTCTCTGCATCTCTCTATCAGCGCCCAGTCAGTGAGAGAGCGGTCAGGAAAGAGCGGGCCACCCCTCACACGGACTCCGCACGACTCGGGCGAAGCTGCTGTTTCTGATGGTTTCACGAATCGTAGGATGGGATTTATTTTAGCTGAGAGATACAGCTCACTGCTCTGTTTACTGGAACTGGGTAAGAACGCAGCACACGCTCTTAAAAAGATGGTTCTCCAAGGGTTCTTTAGTACAGGCTGTGGTTTTATGTAGAACTTTGAGTCATACACTCTTAAAAATATGGTTCTTCAAGGGTTCTTTACTATAGGTTGTGGTTCTATGTAGAATTTTGAGTCCTACACTCTTAAAAAGGATGGTTCTTCAGGGGTTCTTTACTGCATTTTGTGGTTCTACGTAAAACTTTGAGTCCTATATGCTTAAAAAGATTGTTCTTTAAGGGTTTTATAGTATAAGCATTGGTTCTATGTAGAACTTTGAGTTCTACACTCTTAAAAAGATGGTTAATTAGGGGTCCTTTAGTACAGACAGTGGTTCTATGTAGAATTTTTGAGTCTTATACTGTTGAAAAAGATGGTTCTTTGAGAGTTCTTTAGTGCATGCTGTGGTTCTATGTAAAACTTTGTATCCTGCACTCCTAAAAAAGATGGTTCTTCAGGGGTTCTTTAGTACAGACAGTAGTTCTGTCTGTAGGTCCAGGGTGTATCCTGCCTTTCAATGACAGCTGGGATAGGCTCCAGCACCCCCTGCTACCCAGAAGGAGAAGCAATTTAGAAATTGTGTGTGTGTGTGTGTGTGTGGGTGGGTGTGTATTTAATTTCCAGTCCAAATGGCCAATAAGTAAAGCTGGATGGTATGACAAAATATAATATTACAATACTTCAAAAAGCCTTAATAATATGATCATTTATTTTTTTGTGACATCTAATAAATTGAAATAGATAAAGTATACTGTTAGAACGTTCTGTGCAGGTACATTCTGTGAACGGTACATTCTGTGAACGTTCTGTGCAGGTACATTTTTCGTTCGTCAAGGTACCAACAATGTAAATGGGCCCTCTAACCCGGTACAGCAGTTTTTTGAAGGTCTGACTGTGAACTTTAAATAAGTTTTTTCAGGTGAAAAGTTCATATTTGTACCTTTTCATAACCAAATGTTTTAAAACAGAACAGTAAAATAAAAAGCCTGGAGACGAGACGGGTTGTGTGGAGTCAATACAACTTTCAGTGGATTATGGTACAGTTATGTTCCTGACGAAAAGAACCCTTGAGGGGACCACCCCAGTGACAAGAGGGGACCTACATTGGTACACATTAGTACTCTAGCTTTTCTTTACACACACACACACACACACACACACACACACACACACACACACACACACACACAAACACACACACACACACACACACACTCATTTTCTAAGCCGCTTATCCTTCTGGGTTGTCGGGGGTGCTGGAGCCGATCCCAGCAGTTATTGGGTGGAAGGCAGGAAACACCCTGGACAGGTCAGCAGTCCATCGTAGGGCCTAACTGAGACATAAAAGACATATTCATCACTAATTTAAGAATGTACCATGAGTTCAAAGATAGAAACTAGAAAATGACATTTAAAACAAGATTTTTCCAGATCTAAGATTTCAAAATCTGGGCAAATCCAGAATTTGCAGTGTCATTTTAACAGGCTTGATAGTTTAGAGCCAGTATAGTGAAGAAAATGATGATGCTAAGTCGAAATTTTGGATTTGCACTCTTAAAAAAGGTGGTTCTTCAAGGGTTCTTTAGTAAAGAAAATGGTTCAATAAAGAACCAGGAACACTCAAAGAATCTTAATGCATGACTAAATGGCTCTTTTCATCATAGTCATCAAGTCATTCTTCAGACTGATGGACAACACGCTGTAGATGGTTCGATATTGAAGCTTTTTGGAAAGAGTTCTATATAGCACCCAAAAGGGTTCTTCTACTGTAACAAGCTTGACATCGTAACCCTTTTGGGGGCTTCAAACAGGTTCTTTTTAGAACCATATACAACACATTCTAAATGATTCTGTATGGAACCTTTTCAAAAAAGGGTACTTCTGTTGTTCCAATGTCAAGCTTGTTACAGCAGAAAAACCCTTTTGGGATGCTACGTAGAAGAATCTGACGAGCCCTTTCATGATGAAAAGAACCATTTAATTGTGCAAAGGGTTTTTCGACTGTTCATGGTTCTGTATGGAACCATTTTCTTTCCTAAAGAGCCCTTGATGAACCACCTTTTTAAGAGCATGGCCACTTCATTTCTTATCAAGCCTGTGGTTTTTCTTTTAAAGACCTTGAAATCCATTGCAGGTAAAGAATGTAAAAGGATGTGTCTCGGATCATAAAATGGAAAGCAAAGCAAGTATTAACAAGCTTCAGTTTCCCAGTTTCCCTGCTATTCACAGCTATTCAATCTGCCAGCACACTCTACTTCTCAATGGCTCAAATAAATGTTTTCCATTTCAGTGTCTTTACTCCAAGTGGCGAGCTGCACAGGGACATGTGAGACGGTGTTTAAAGGATTTTCAGACTGTTTGCTCAGCCTCGGAGAAAACATGGTCAACTACCCCCAGGAGCTGGACGACAGGGAGAACCTGCGGACTATCTGCTCGTAAGTGCGTGCTCGCCCTATGTAATATTCCAATGGCAATGAGATTTGGGTTATGTGAGATGCAGTTGGGCAAACTGCATCACCAGTGTAGAATAACTGGGAAAAAAATTCTGTAACTTTTTAAATTAAGTGGTTTTACATAGCATATAGGATGCAGCAATGTCTTTCATTGATGCTTCTCTTGTAAGCAGATGAGGTGTGATGATATACTGGTTAGAGAAATCATCTTAAACCTAGTCAGTACATCTGTATTTTCTCAATATATGCTTTTTGTAAGAAGGTTAAAAGTCATTTTTATTGGATAAGGTGGTCTTAATGAGAATGAGAAATATTAAATATACACTGAACAGCAATAACATTAAAACCACCACTTTGTTTCGACACTCATTGTCCATTTTATCAGCGCCACCGACCATATGGGGCACTTTGTTTATCCACAGATAAAGAGAGTGGTCCATCTGTTTCTCTGCATACTTAGTTATCCTGTCCAGCAGTGATCAGAACCCCTATGGACCACCACAGAGCAGGTACTGTTTTGGTGGTGGATCATTCTCAGCACTGCAGTCACACCGTCATGGTGGTGGTGGTGTGTTAGTGTGTGTCGTGCTGGTCTGAGTGAATCAAACAGCAGTGCTGCTGGAGTTTTTAAACACTGTGTCCACTCACTGTCCACTCTATTAGACATACATACATTGTCAGTCCAGCTTTTAGATGTAAAGTCAGAGACAGTAGCTCATCTGCTGCTGCACCGTTTGTGTTGGTCATCCTCTAGTCCTTCATCAGTGGTCACAGGACGCTGCCCACAGGACGCTGTTGGCTGGATATTTTTGGTTGGTGGACTATTCTCAGTCCAGCTGTGACACTGAGGTGTTCAAAAGCTCCAGCAGCACTGCTGTGTCTGATCCACTCAGACCAGCGCAACACACACTAACACACCACCACCACGTGGGGGTTCTGACCACTGAAGAACAGGGTAAAAGGGGCCTAACAAAGTTTGCAGAGAAACAGATGGACTACAGTCTGTAACTGTAGAACTACAAAGTGCACCTATATAGTAAGTGGATCAGTTCTGGATGGAGCTAAATCACTCCAAAGAACACAGTTCCACTGCTCCACAGCCCAATGGTTGGGGCTTTATACCCCTCTGGCCAACAGCCAACTGTGGGCTCATGTGCAGCTGTTGCAGGGCATCCCATTCTTTTGCTGAAGCTTTTCTGTATGTGCATAACTGGATGCTTGCAGTGACAATGGGTGCTTCAACAGTAACAGAAACTTTTGGACTATACAAAAGTCAAAGACCACCATCCTGTTAATTAAATCATCAGTCAAAACAGTCATTAAGTACAAATTATTCATTTTCTGGGAGATATTTCTGAGGAGGTTAGATATGATCCACTTGCATAAAGAAGGAGAAAGTCAAAGGAAAATAAGAGAAAATAGAGGAATTTCCAAAATGTTTGAAAATGATTAAAAGCTACAGTGAAAACGTGGCCCCTAACAACCACCTGCCAGACCTGCTAGACCACCAGAACTGTCCTCATCAGAAAAACAGCACTTTCGTCTTTGAGAGAGAGGAGAAAATCAAGCTGCTTCAGATCTGAAAACATCCACAGGTGTTTCTGTGCATCCTTCCATTGCTCAGTGCTGTGGGTCTGAAAGGATGTGTAGCTGTCAAGAAGACCCTCACTAAGAAAAGGATACATCAAACAAAGAAGCTGAACAATGGACTGAGTCCACTGAACTTTGGAGGTGTGGAACCATAACACTTTGCATTAAAGGTTAAGAGTGGACACACTCAATACTGAAAAATGTGATACATTAAATTGTTAAGGCTTTTATGTAACTGTCTTTAAATTGGTTTGTTCTGATTCTTTTTCTGATGCTGAGAGATAAATATATTGGACTGTTTTAACCAGAAATTAAATAAATAACAGGGTGGTCTCTGACTTTTGCACAGTAAGGTGTTGTGCCGACTAGATTTGACTTCACTTGATATAATTTTATGCAGTCCCGCTTTATTTCACTGTAAAGAATGAAAATAATTTAATTGAAAAAAAAAAACATTTTTTTCAGTGAAAAAAATACCAAAAATACAATTATAATATTTTTTGAATATGTCAACCCATAGTAATTCTCGTTCAAACCCTGCTGGTCATACGCGATGAACTGACATTACCTCCTTTCTTGTCCAGCTTAATTATAAAATGGACACAATGTCAACAGTGTCCTCGGGGGTTTTATTGACGTAGTTTGTGGCTTCCCACCAAACTGACACAGTGTTTAATGCGTTTGCATTTCAAAACAAGACTGTCAACCTTGTATTTAATTATCATTTTCACAGATACTGGAATGACTTCCATTCCTGCGCCTCCACCGCAATTGCAGATTGCCAAGAAGGAGCCGTAGACCTTTGGGAAAAGCTCAAAGTGCAATCGAGGAGTCTAAACTACAAGGGGAGCCTGTTTGAACTGTGCTCAGGAGATAATGGTGCATCCAGACTCGGTTTAACTTGGAACCTGGAACTGACGGTTTTGTCCATAGCGGTCTCCAAACTGGTGGCATGGCTCATTTTTTGAATGATAACACCATCAAGCAAACGGCCAAATGGATCAGAAGAACCCTCTTCCTGAAGAAAACATCACATCACTTGTCGTTTAGGTGCACATATGGAGATTCTGTATTGAATGACGCAGGCTTTGGGGAAAAACCCAAGAGCCATGCCATTGGATACCTTATATGGCATTTGATATGGAGTGGAGTGTTTTTTGTTATAGTTATATAGTGTATTGTATAGTTAACATCATAGGTCTTACAGTCTCATATGTAATTGCAACAAATCAAAGTTTTAGACTGATAACATTTTGCAAGATGTTCACGGACATGCTTCTCAGAAGCAACTGGTAGGGTTGATCTATAGTGCTTCAGAACACTGTTACTAGTATTAGTAGTAGTAATATATCTATTATTTAAAGTCTATGTGAGTTCGAAAAATCATTGCACTTTCTTCTTGTGTTGCGTGATGTAATTCCGAGTGAAATCAGAGAGGCTCTCTCAGCTGGCTGAACGTTTTCACTCGGTGATGGATGGGGGTGATGGGAGGCGGAAGGGAAACATATTGTTGGTAATACTATTTTTATCCATCTGCTGGAAGAAAACAGGAAAAATAGAATTTTGTCATTTAAAAAGGTTTCAATTTTAAACTCTAAGACTCCCCATACACACACACACACACAAAAAATAATCTCAGGAATAATTGTGTGTGTGCACATTTTTGCATAATCTGTAGTGTAAAAGACTTCAGAAGGTGTCTAGACTTAGTAGTCACATTTACAGGCCGTTTGATCTGGGTGCTAAAATATAGAACCAAACGTCTCAGGCTGAGTTGTGCTAACTTCTTATCTGAAATTTTTCCAACTTTTTGTAGCCCAGATCCAGACTTTCACTTGTGTAAATAGTCTTATATTATGAAACACTGGTGATGCTGGCACAACATTTATAGGTCTGATAGCTCAGTATATGATAAAATGACTGGCTGATGCATTTAAATTTATTACCAATAAATCTCATATGGTCTGATACCAGGGCTGAGTTGCTCTTCACAGGTTTTAAAAGAATAATCTGACCCAAAAAATCCCCTCACCTAGTCGATAAACTTGGACGTTTGGTGTCTGAAGTTTTGTTTTTTGGCTTTGTACTGGACAATAGTACATCCCATAGCTAAATTGTTGTACAGTGTCAGAAACCACATAAGCAAGCATATTTGAGATGACTTGAGATTATTTGAGAATGGTTGAGGCAAATGCATGCAGTTTGCACAATTAGTGTCAAATTAGTAGGGTATAAGCTTTCGTTACATATTAGCTCTATTAGCCTCATAGCTCCAGTACCGGAATGAAAAAGCAAACTTTGGACACTGAACATGTCTTGGCTGATGAACTACCTTTGGGGTAAATTATCTCCTTACATGCTCAACAAACTATGACGTCAGACCACATATTGCATGACTCATTTTAAAAGAAATGTGGCTAACAACTAATGGATGGATCCATGAAAGGTTAGCATCATGCAAACTGCATGTCCAAATGTACATACGTGCCTCAAACTGTGTCAAGTTGTTAAGTGATCTCAAACACACTGGCTTATCTGGTTTCTGACAATATAAAATGCTGTTTTCTTTAAAACTGGTGAAAAGTCTTAAGCTAAAACAGTAGTAGTCGTTTTGAAGTTGGAAATTTTTCCACTTTTAACGATAACAGTATGTCATACAATGTCAGAAATCACAAAAACAAATTTATTTGAGATTCCTAACAGCTGGAAACAGTCATGTCAGGGACATGCGGTGACTTGGAAATTGAATTAAAAAATATAGAAAACGTAAAAAGTAAAAAGAAAAGAAAGGCAGTTTTGAGAATCTTGTTATTGGAGCACATCTACATTTTTACTGCAAGATTACTGCAAATACTAACCCTGGTACTCCACGTGTCTGAGATTATTTTAGGGTGGAGTACATGCACATGCAGCAGTAAAGCCTGCAGCCTCTACAACTGCTTATGAGAGCCAACGACTAGCACATCTGTCCGAATCACGTTACGCATTGTAAACTTAGTTAACTAATGCAGGCACTCGTTTAATTAGGGGCAGAGGCTGGAATAAAGCTTTAGCAGCAGAAGCAACACAGATGTTTTGTGTCCTGCAGCTGGCTGCCCCCAAACTGGGCTTCTGGCTGGGTTATTAACACGTGCCGTGCCGAGGGTCCAAAGCAGTCCCTGAACGAGCTGCTAATAGCGGTGGGAACACATCTGTTTACCTCTTGTGCTTCATTATGATGATGACATAGATGGGGATGCTCAGTGAGTTTGTCTGTTTTCGAATAGGTTTTGTTGTTTCTTCCATATCGGTCAATGCATATATGATAGCATGACTCCTTTTTGCTAGTAATTCATCCAAGAAAATGAGTATATTAGTGATTTGTTGTGAGTTTTTTGTAAAGTTTTTTCTTTACATCTTGCAGAGGACAGAGGAACCTTTCATCCAGACTAAAGACTGGAGTACAGTCGTTTTTTGTCAGCAAAATTTCATGCACGAAAATGTGTTAATTTCAGTGGAATTTGCCAAGTTTACATTCCAAACTTCCAGACTGAATACATTTTGTGGACAATCCTTTGCGTGGCTGTTGGGGGCAGAGTTTCATCAAGCAGCACTAAAGATCCAAAATGGGGGTGCTAATGCTAATTTTGTCACTGCCAAGGCACAAACTTTTAAACCTTTTTTTTTTTTTGCACTGGCTACAAATAAACCCATCCGTGAGACTTTGCATGTAGTCAATTGGGAGACTCTATCAGATTATATAACTACTTAGGCTTTTGGTGTTCTTACTGTTTATGGTTGGTGAGCTACTTGCTAAATAACTGCTAGGTTAACTGCCTGATTAAGCCCTGCTGCGCACATCTGTCAGTCCGTTCCTGCCAAACACTCCAGTTACTATTATTATATATATTTTTGCTACAACACAGTGTGCAGCTATATGTGCAAATAGACCATGTAGGGAACCAGCATAGAACCATAGCATAGTGTTTTGGATGCAGGTATGTTGGTCAGCAGCAATGGATGTTGATAAACTGATCACCAGTAAAATGAGCAGGATGTGGTTTGGGTGCTGGTATGCTGGTCAACCAGTGTCTTTTCTTCAGCTGGAGACTTATCTGGTACAATTTGTTTATTGTTGAGAGTTAGCTGGCTGCACCAAAATTAATATTTTTACATTGACAAGCTTCTGGTCTAGTGACCATAGAGGTACCACACAAATCTTATATAAGGCAATATATGGAATTCAAATATGTGACATGTATTAACATTTCTGGAGTTCCCTTGTGTCCAATATATATTTGTCACATATGTGACATATATGGTGACTTTTCAAATATGGGACATATTTACAGATACAAACATATGTGTATGACACATATACAACAGTATGTGATGGATTATATATGGACATTATATATAGATTGCATATATTGCTCATTTATGTTATATAAGATATATTTTGGTGCCCAAACTTGTGCATAAGACTGTATATATATATATATATATATATATATGGATATGAATGCTCTCAACATATATGAAATGTTTCATTTTTGTCATATTTTTTAAAATAAGAATGTTTAGACATACATCTTCTTTGTTTCTTCTACAGACTTCCTAATGCAGTGAAGGTTAATATAAAATGCAATAAAATAATTCAAATATTAAAGAAATGAAAAGATTGTTCTCTATGTATTAATAATTAAATGCATATCTTTTACAGGAAAGTAATGATCTCTATTGGAAACCAATAAGCCAATTCCCATTAGAAAGCAAAACCTTTAGGCTTTAGTCTTAATTGTTTCTTATGGTCGTTTTTCAGCAGCGATCTTGCTGGCTAATTGCTGCTGTCTCAGCTGTGCTTTGCTCTCCCATTTATTTCCAGTACTATAAAACTGTCTATGATTATTTTATGCAAGTACATATGCTCAGAAGCTGTGTAGCTAACTTCGCCTGTAACATTCATGTAAGCAACATAGGTGACCGTGTGGCTGATTGCAACAAGTGGGAATGGCATCTATGACGCCAAGTGGACCAGCTCAGCAAGGGGTCCACATATTCTAGCCTATTTTGCAAGGAGACAGAAATACTGCAAGCTGACTACTGCTGCTATAGCAGGCACACTATAGAATCTAGGGTCAGATTTGGGCTTGGAATAGCAAAGCAATTAACCCCTTAAATAACCAGGGCCCAACATTTTATTACACGCTCCTATAACCTAAGAAATCTCAGTCAGTTTACATTGAAATCCTACTGAATAATAAGACTTACTGTGTATTATGCCTTTGATTTTAAGGGGTTATGGTAGCTAACAATACAAGACTCCCATCAGTTTTAGCTTGCCATATCTCTTTAGTGCTGAAGGTTCACTGATCAATATAATTATACATCGTCGGAACACAGAGGACATCTCTGTGCTTGCATTCCTGTCTATGTAAAAGTGGCAGAGCATCACAGTGGAGACAGCGTGCCTCCAGAAAGACACGCACATCTTCAATAATTCAGTGAGGGCTGACTGCAAACAGCATCCCCAACACAATAATCCACTCAGTCTGACAGGGGCTCTCACAAAGTGCTGCACAGCAGAGCCAGGTTTCATTCTTACATCTTTCCTGCAGGCTGTTACAGAACCTAGATGAGAAGTTTACGTTGGGATGTTCGTTGTCATTTGTGCCATGTAGGGAGCTAGATATAAACAGAGAGGGCAGAGTAAAGGAACATAAACTCAACACTAAGCCTTTTCTCCTCCTACATCCCTTCTAAAAATAAAAAAACAGCACAGCTTCCAAAACACAACCCAACTGGTGAACATTCATGGCTACCACAGTCACTTTCCACAGAAATTGTCCTCTTTCCACCCTGCAAGAAAACCATGGCTGGTTACCCACAAATCTAGCAAATATTTTGGATGCTGGTATGCTGGTCAGCAGCAATAGAAGATAATGTTATGTGATATTTCAGGATTTTCAGTTTATCCAGATAATTTAGCCCCACAGAACTGAGGCCTTCATATTAGACAGTCCTCAACTTTGGGCTTAACCCTCTACTGCATGCATTATAACAGCAATTAAAAAAAATATATCCAATTCAATTTTCTTGCATAAAATTGACCTGACTATTGAATTCAAATCATTATTTTAAATAGTAATGTGTGCAGGGGTTCTGTATGGGGTGTGTTGCCTTGAGGCAATGTTGTGCAACAATGAGACGAAGCGATAATAGATCAGTATTCCCTGAAGTGGTGAGGCGTGGGTTGTGACTGGTTAAATCCATTCCATTGTCACACAATGTTGCTTCTAGGCAACAAACATATTTCTGCAATTTCACATAACTGAAAAATGATACTGAATGTGAAAGTGGCCACTAAGAGATAGTATGACCAAATATGTGCTTTTTTTTACTGACTTACTTGAACTCTACCCTTTACTGTTAAACCTGTCAGTGTCCTTAAATATCTATAATGTTATTGTAAAGTGAGGAGAGCATTTGTTGCCCTGAGGCAAAAATGTGCAATAGAGGGTTAAGTTATCTGGCTAACTGAGAAATCCTGCTTTGGGAAACCTCTCCTGGTTACGTGCAAAACCAGTATATGTTGTGTTTTGGATGCTGGTATTGTAATCGAACAGCATGACCATACTGGGTGACCAGCTAAACCAGCACCAGACCGACATAAACCAGCATAAACCAGCTTAGACCAGCATGGAAGTCATAGAAAAGGCATATTTGTTGCTTTGGTAAAAGCTTACAAAGAACATTTTGGACACTGAGTATATTTAGGGATAAAATGGTAAGGTTGAATTAATTTGAGAGTGAAGTATAATGTGTCGTACCACATCTTGCATGACTGATGTTTTAGTTTGACTACATTTTTAAGGCACTGCTGTTGCAGAGGAAGTTTCTGAATCTCTGAACGTGGAGGGAATGAAAGCAGAGGTACTGCTTTGGAGCAAGGACGGCGCACAATGAGGAGTCATTCACTCGACGAGGAGAAAGGAATGTGAATGTGACATCGCTGACCTTGGAAAAAGATTTGAACTGTGCTTTGATTTTAAAGGCCTGTGGATCGTTATGAGGATTTTGCGGAATAAAAGATCAGACATTTCCATTATCCTGCTTCTGCTTTGAAGAGCGCATATGGGGCCTTGGCCTGTCTGGACCCTACTATTCATCTGCTAGATAGGTGTATTTAGAGCAGTTATGGCAACATTAATTGCTTTAAGCCTTCTAGGGGCATGTAGAAGTACAAGGAATCTATATACTAACAAAAAAGCTTTTATGGCTTTATGACAACGTCTCACTCATAGAGATTATACATGATAATAGGTCTAATAATAATAATAATAATAAAAATAATAATAGAAAACACAGTAACTGACATCAAACTCCACCTTAGAATGGCATAAAAACCTTTAGAACCACTGATGTATTCAAAGGATTCTATAAATTGTCGTGGTTCTCTCGAATCCTCTTTTTCTTAAGAGTGTACAGGACGGGCATAGAAAGAACCAGTTTTCATGCAAGACTTTTGCTAAATCAGTACAAGTAATTTGAAATAAAATGGTGATGAAAGGAGTAATGCTGTAAGGAGAAGTAGCAGGCCCTCCATGGGATCCTTCATCATGATACTTACTATAGCTGACAGTGAGATTCCCCTGATAGTACAGAGGAAAAAGCGGATCTGATGAATATCTTATGTCCTTGAAATGCTTCTCATCCCCATTTACCTTAATATTCCTTTTTAGCAATTAATCATTTTACTGCAGTGTGAAGCAGCTTCAACCTGTACCATGCAGTAGGGAAAAGCTGTTGAATTATTGAAGATAATACCAAAATATCACACTGTTCAAAGTTCAGAGTTTAAAGAAATAGTGTTATGAAAAATCAAATTTACAGAATTTTCCGTTTATCGTAGTCGATCAGCCAAGGAGTCCAAATTCTGCTTCTTTAGTTTAACCCTGGAGATACGAGGCTAATGTTGCTAGCAAACAGTAGAAGTCAATAGTCACCCACATATCCAAAATCACCTCCGTAAAATGTCACCAACGGTCAAAACTTCTCTCAAACCACAAATTGTACAGGATTTTCTATGTTGTTTTGGACACAGTAAGACTCACTATGAGCTCAAACAAATAAGAAAAAACTGCAGTCATTCCAGATCTCAGGGCAGGTATCCCATTTGTAAATATGTTTGTCAATACTTTGTAGATAATGTGTAAATAATATTTCTAAATACACTCTAAAGTGGCTGCCTGCAATGTTTAGCTACATGGCGAAGTTTTGTTCATTTCTTTGGTTTACAGTAAGTTAATCACATCGACAAGTCTGCGCCGCCTTAATGAAGACTGGGATGCAGTATAAGAAGGTTGAGAGAAGTTTTGGGGATATGCTTACAGAATAGATTTCACTCTAGCACTGAACTAAGGAAGCAAAATTGGGTATTTAAACGTATTAGCTGCCTGGGTTCGATTCCCCGGCCGGACGACCAGGGTCATTTCTACATGTTCTCCCCATGTCTGTTTCCTCCCCCAGCCCATAGACATGCAGTCAAGCTGATTGGAGAGTCTGCCCTGTGATGGACTGGCAACCTGTCCAGGGTATTTCCTGCCTTTCATCTAATGAGTGCTGGGATAGGCTCTAGCACCCCCACAACCCAGAAAGATAAGTGGCTTAGGTGATGAATCAATGAATGAAAGAACATGTCTTTGCTGGCTAACTCGTTACTGCAATAGGCTCCAAGCTAAACTGATGATATGAGTGATTTTCATTTGAAATTAAGACAAAGCTAAGGATGAAGCCATTTACTGAGTCATAACAACACTCAAGTTTCTTATTATTATGACTTTGTGGGTCTCATTATTATATCATACAACCCCAATTCCAATGAAGTTGGGAGGATTTGCAAATCCTCGTATTCTGTTTTTATTTATGTTTTACACAACATCCCAACTTCATTGGAATTGGGGTTGTATAATCTTTATTGAATCTCATAAGATAGTAACTCATAATTTCACATTCTCATACTTATGACTGAGTGTTTCATAACTACAAGATGAGATCTTATAACTATGATATCCCGTCATAATTATTGTGAAAAAATAATTAATAATTATACTGTCTAAAATGTATGATTATCTCATAATATCATATATTATCTCATAATCATGGCCTACTGTCTCAAACGTATGACTCAGCATTCCATAATCACATGATACTGTTTCATAATTATGATTTACTATAACAATTATGGCTTATAGCTAATGAGCCTAATGTAACTAACAGGTAATAAAAGCTCATACTTCTCCATTCAGCATTGTGCCAAACAGCGCAAAGTTTTTAAATAATCCTAAAGTTGTATACATGGTTTCCTATACTGTATGGCAGACAGGGACATTTGGGACAAATTGGACATTTGTGCCATACTTACAACAAACTAAGTTCATTATGTTAAGACAGGGCTCGGGAACCCAAATGTTAAGAAGAGCCATCTTGTCCCATTTCAACAAAAAATCAAAACACCTTGAGAGCCACATATTCAAGTCCCTTTTATTGAAGTAATGTTTCACCCCCTTTGGCTGTATATATGTATCAGTATGTGCTGATGTCCTAGTATAAACTAAAAGTATACAATATAAACAAAAATCCAGACTTACTTTGCTCTGCTTTAAGCTTTAGCTCAGCTATAGCCACTTTCTTGCATCTCCAACAGGAAACCTTTCCTCAAAAGTAGAATAGTTTCTTTTAAAATGTCTTTTAACATTCAACTTTTCACAAAACTAATTTCAGATTGTCATTCACCAGCTTCTTCTTCAAATTTTCCTGTTCCACCTTAAATGGTGTGTGATTTAAGGTGAAATGGGAAAAACAGAGTTCCTTGTTGCGCGTTAAACGTATCAGGAAACCAACTGGGGTGATTATAAATAATTTCTCTTTGCCTTTTCATTAGCTACTAGCTAGGCGTGATTGTTATCTGCGTTGCCATGGTGACCAGCAGTCTGTGTATTCTTCAGGATTAAAGAGTGAATAAGTAGATTTACATCCAGCCTTTCAGACCTCTTATTGTAAAAACTGTGTTAAATCGATCAGCAGAGCTTTATTTTACTGCAAAGAAGGATTATTTTATTTTTATTTTACCTAAAAATCGAATTTGCTCTGGAGCCGTAACAGGTAATTATTAAGTGGCCTTAATTCAAGAGAAACCTTGCTATTATGATAAAATGGCTTGCTTTCTTTTCAAGTGCGGGAAACAGGCTTATAAGTAGGTTGATGTCTGAGGTGGACCGTCTGTTGGGGTGTGTATGTGTCTGGGCCTGAGTCGTCTCTCCATGCTGCTGAATAATGCAGGAGCTGCAGTGGTGAAGTGGAGGCAGTGATGGTCACCGAGAAGAGCCCTGGAGTTCAGAGCAGATGAGTAAGAGATGAATAATACACACTCCTGACCTATCTGAGCAAGAGAAAGATCTGCTACAACAGTCCTAATGTGCCGTACTCCCTTTCCTTATCAAAATCACTATTCAGATTTGAATGGTCATGCCATTTACGGGGGCTATGGCAGTCAGAAATACCAGATTTGACATATAGTGGCTCCCAAAATATTTGGTCCCCTAAATAATTAATAAAGTTTTCAGGTAGCTTCATAAAATGTTTAACAAAATGATACTTGTTTCAGAGAAAAGCTCTTTTAGCACATCAAACGGTAGGGTTCAAGTCTAGAGAAGGCTTCCTGAGAGACTCCACTAAAGGTACAGTAAAGCACAGTGATGAAAAGCCTGAAGTCAACGTGGTGTTGCAGTGGTGTTGGCAGGCCTTTGTTCATTGGTGGAATCATGAACTGTGTCCCACCTCAAAATTCCTCTAGAACCAAGCATCATTCCAAGAAAATGGCAATCTTGGAATACTATTTGATTTGACATTGTGTTTCTTAACACAATAACCTTAATACTTTTTTAACCCCTTAAATTGCCAGGATCCCCTGGGGTTTTATAACACATCTCTGTAAACTGAAGACAGTTCAACCAGTTTGCATTAATGTCCCTGTAATTGCTAAATAATAAGTCATAGTATACAATAAGCCTTGGATAGTATGTCACACATGTCCACATACTTTTGGAGCCCATTGTCTGTCATACCGTATCAGCAACCACATGTGTGGCCCATAATGTCTTGGCTGATTAATTACATTTGGGGTAAACGGACAGTTTGTTACATTGTGTAGTTGTGTAAATGTGTGTAAATGTGATACACCCCGCCCCTACCCTCCCATATATTAAAATATTCATGACATGTTCATAGGTACAGTAGCATTACATTAACAATTAATTTTTTAAACATTCATTACATACAAGTACATTCATTCATGAGTAATGAACATACCTTGTAATGAATTGACAACAGTGATGTTTAGTATATAGTCAATTTCAGAATGTTTCACACTCTTTGCAAAAATTAATGTATTGAAATGAATATGCAATAAAAACTGCAGGTTTTTTTTTTTATTGGATTTTAATCTGGAGGCTGACAGGACCATTGCTAAACATTGATTTTGCATTTCTGCGACAATGTGGTTTTTTAATGTGTGTTTGGGGTCATTGTCTCGCATACAGGTCCACCCATGGTCAAGTTTCAGCTTTTTGCCAGAGGCAGACCGATTTTGGTCTGAAGTTTCCTTCCTATGTAATGGAATTCATTATATCATGATTTTTACAAGAACACACTGACCACCAGCAGCAACTCTAACAGCTCCAAAGCATCAGTGATATTTGCACCACCATATTTACCAGCGGGTATCAGGCGCTTTTCATTGTATATAGTTCCATTTTTTTTCCCGTCAGACCAGAGGATAGGGTCCATAACCAAAAGTGAATTTTGCTGACCACATCACATGAGTCCATTTGTAGTAATGACATATTGCAAAGTTTATGAGGTGTATTTTGTGGTCTGCTCTTCTTAAGGAAATGTAAAATGTGAAAACCCCAGCATGTATAGGAACGTGTCATTGTTTATGTCAATCATGATTGTTTTTGATGCTTTAATAATGTTATTAAGGGGTCATTAGTGCATGCATATTGGATAACCTTTGAATACCCTTCACTTAGAATCTTATGATGAATGACAAAATGTGAA
This sequence comes from Pygocentrus nattereri, assembly GCF_015220715.1. Taxonomy (NCBI): domain Eukaryota; kingdom Metazoa; phylum Chordata; class Actinopteri; order Characiformes; family Serrasalmidae; genus Pygocentrus; species Pygocentrus nattereri. The sequence goes on from NC_051229.1 coordinate 32,390,592, forward strand.
ATTTTATGGATTCATGATCATCAGTGTGTTTTCATTTTCTATTACATAATAATTAATTATTAATGAATACATGTAATGAATGTTTCAAATACTTACAAAAATGTTACTGTATTACTTGTGAATATGACATCACTACTTCATGTACTTTATTTTCTGTAAATCATTACTGGAAATCTTTTCAGTCTAATTCAATCCAGGCTGTATTTTGCAGAAACAGATGTACTTCTTCATAAATAAGAGCAAACTGTCACAAAAATGTTAATGTTTTCTAACTGTGGATATATATGGACCCTACGAAAGCATTATAAAGCACATGTATATACATAAATTCATTCACTGTGGGTGTGTAAACATTTAATCCAGTGTTAAACCTGTATTTGTTTAAATAAAAGATATCCAGTCATTACATCGAGCAAAATTCCCCTGGCTCTGAGCTGCGAGTCCACAGGGCTTCCACAAAGTGATGTTTGGCATTAAGGTCCCATATGCTGCAGAGGGCCGTAGGCCGTCCCCTGGGATGCCCTGTTCTCCCTCATGGCACAACACACACCACACCGATCTGACCATGAAGCTTTTACTGCACTGACTAATGAGCAGAAATGCTCATCACCTTCTTCTTCTTCTTCTTCTCTGAAACTTACTAATGTAAATTAAACCAATCAGACATAGAATAAATTAGAGGTGGCAACCATCACATGCTTTTTGCTTTAAAAAGATACGCTGCTCGCAAAATCAGTTTGGAACAAGAATGTTCCAGCCACCTGCTGGACAAATAGTGTATTACAGCTAGGGTCTTACAGTGGCCTTAACAGAGAACATGTAAACAGGAGAATTCCCACTCTGCAATGTCATAAGCACAGAGCACAAACAATTTCCACTGGGATTTTTTGCGTTTTTTAATGCATTTCTATGTTTGATGCGTTTCTAGGCTTTATGACCTCATAAGGCATGTCGTCATTGCGTCGTCGGTATCCACTATCCGTTACGTTTCAAAATAAGAGACCCATGACCTGTTTGAATAAATAAGTGTACTATTTATGATAGGAAGGTCGCAGATGGACAAATGATGGGTCGTTAGTTTCAGAATCTCAGGAATTTAATGACATATGTCATTATATATATATGATGTATATATTCATAGTCCTGGGAATCAGCTCTTTCGTTTGATGTATGATTTGTACACTTGGCTGAAGTTTAATTTTGTGTGTAATATGAATATTTATAATTGTAATTCATATTTCGTAGTTCATAGTTGTGAGACAGAGCTTATTCGAAGCCAAATCACCATTAGCTATCCTAAGAAATTATTCATTTATTTGACTGGAAAGAAGACAGTTACAGCTCTCATATGACACCCACCTTTTGAATATAACTTATGAAACATGAAAGTGAAGAATCCACGGGTGGCTCCACAGTGTTAAAGGGGTTGAATTGCTCATATAATCTTCATAGAAAAGCATTCTCAGTTGTCTAGGATTCTCTGGAGCATCAGCACACAACGCCAAGGTTACCATGCCCAGTGCCAAGCATCGGTTATAGGGCTGGCACTGGGTTACAGAGCAATGCATTCCGTGGAGTGATGGAACTCCATCCAGCATCAACCAATATATTTGGGATGAGTTGTGGTCCAGAACTGATGATCCAACATGCACTAATGCTCTTGTGGCTTAATGCAATCAAATCCTCAAAGCAATGCTCCAACACTTGGTGTAAAGTCTTCTCAGAAGTGTAAAGTCTGTTAGTGCAGTCAAAAGGAGGACAATCTGCCTATTAATACCCTTGATTTCAGAAGAAATGCGGGATTACCAGGTGACATATAGTCATTGCTTCTAATACATTTTATTGAAATACTGTTTAATACTGTTGAAATACATTAATGTCTGGTTTACAGTGAAACGAAGCAAAAATGTTCTGAAAAGGGTGACGTTTTAATTTAAGTGGTCCTTTTTAGATGAATTAAATACTTAACAGTATAATATGACAGTATAGCTACATTTCAACAGCATGTAGCAGCAGTGAATATGCTCAGTAGATTATTAAGAATTTTTTTATTAATTTGTCTAAAATCTACTGAATTCAGTGGTTTTTTGAGGTGTCAAAATTTGTGTCTGTAGATGTTTAACCTGAGAGAAACTGAACATGTAACAGGTGTAATACTGACCATCTCAACATCCTCAACAAGCTGTTATTGACACACTGACACCCTTCTGGAGCTTTAAGCTGTGGGTTGAGGTTAAGGTCAGGATTAGGGCCAAAATGATTAGGTTTTGGGTGGAGGTTAAAGTTACGGTTAGGATTGGGGCCAGGTTGAGGATTTACGTTAGATATTATGTTGAGGTTAAGGTTAGGGTTAGGTTCAGGGTGAGAGTGAGAGTTGGGATTAGGTTTTGGGTTGAGGCTAAGGTTAGGGGTAGGTTTTAGGGCCAGGGTTTGGATTTAGGTTTTAGGTTGAGGTTAAGGTGAGGGTAAGGTTTAGGGTCAGGGTGAGGGTTAAGATTAGGTTTTGGATTGGGGTTAAGGCTAGGGTTAGGTTTAGGACCAGTCTGAGGGTTAGGATTAGGTTTTAGGTTGGGGTTAAGGTTAGGTTTAGGGTGAGAGTGAGAGTTGAGATTAGGTCTTTAGTTGAGGTTAAGGTTAGGATTGGGGCCAGGGTGAGGATTTAAGTGTTGGGGAAGGTTGGTAAGGTTAGATTTTGCGTAATGGAAGTAACACATTAACAATACATCTACTTAATGAAAGTAATGTATCAACAAAACATCTACAAGACATTTACTTCAGTGTATCCAGATGCTTCACTACTGCTGCTTCACTGATATGCTGTTGATGTGTTACTGATACCCTGTTAAGAGTTTATTAATCATCTACAAAGGTCCACAAAATAGTATTACCCTGAAAAGAAATGCATTTCTGCCTATTCTACAAAGACATTCTAAAAATCCCAGCACAATAGTTTTGATACCAAAATAATTAGTGCATCAGTCGTAGTATAATTAGCAGTGATATTTCAAGCAGTCTTTTATCTGCCAAACTGCCAAAAATGACTCCTGAAAAATCAACAAATATTTTTTGTAGTGCTTACGCTTTCAGCTCAGTGCAGAACTCAAATCAGCTCCAGAATCAAGCACTACTAACACTACTCAACATAAAAATCTGAACTCTGAACATCACTTTTTAAAACTGTAAAATGTCCTGTAAGCACATAAGGGAGAGAGTGGCATTAAAGAGTTTACCATGGTCAGACAGACCTGAAATAAGCTGATTAGCTTCAGTCTTTTTCGCAGGATATACATTAAAATGAATTCCTTCATAAGACAAATTTTGTGTCTGATGCTTGTGTTAGCAGTTCTGAGAGCAGAATATGATTTGAATTTTGAAAAGCTGCCATTAGATTGAGAAATGTGATGTAATGATATCCTCAACACTGTTACTTTTTCTCTAGGATGAATATAATGACAAGCCAAATACTTTAATAGCCATTTTGGCCAAAACAAACAAACAAACAAATAAATAAATAAATAAATAAAATATTTGATTCCCTTAAAAGCTAAAAAAATCAATTAACTTCAATCTTAAACTGTACTCAATTAACTTTAATTGAGTACAGTTTTCTCTGTAATGGTACGTTTTTGAGTAGAATTAAATCATACTCTTACTTGAGTTCTTTTTTAATGAAATACTTTTACTTCGCTAAGTTACAGAGTAAAAGTAAATGATGAGCCTGTCAGCTCATAAACCAATAAAAAAAGAACGTGGTTAAATATAAAGGACTCATCAATCAAAAAACAGCAGCTCTGACAGGAAAAACACTAGAGATGTCCAGTTTAGTGGAGTAGGACAGAGGAGAACTAAACCAGCACTCTCGAGGAACAGACAGCATCCAAACGGTCATCTGTATTAATTTTGAACATGAACAAAAGAAAACAGGGTTATTATCAAGAAACCTGCTGAGATCTCACAACTCCATGCCAGCATGAGGGCGCATTAGCCTAGCTAGCTGATCTGAACTAATCAGTTATCATGTGTATGGTTTTCTTCTGGCTGAGCTGGAGGTGGCAGAGATGAAGATGCTGAGATTTTCGTTGGGAGTGACAAGGCTGGACAACATTAGAAATGAGCAGATCAGAGGGACAGTGAAGGTGGAGCAGTTTGGAGATAAAGCCAGAGAGGCCAGGTTGAGATGGTTTGGACATGTGTTGAGGAGGAATAGTGGATATATTGGTCAAAGAATTTTGGAGATGGAGCTGCCGGGTAGAAGGAGAAGAGCTAGACCTCAGAGAAGGTTTATGGATGTAGTGAAGGTGGACATGGAGATGGTTGGAGCGAAAGCAGAGGGGGCAATGGATAGGGCAAGATGGAGGCAGATGATCCGCTGTGGCGACCCCTAAAGGGAGCAGCCGAAAGGAGCAGAAGAAGAAGATAATGATTCTGTTTATTAAACATGAAATCTGTAGCGAATATTTTATTACAAGTGTCTGTCAACTACTTTAGTTAACAGGTGTCGCCCACAGCCTACAGTTTAAAATACAGTTTAGCTGCTGTTTGAAGATAAACAGTCATTTACAGCTGTGATACAAGAAATCTAGTCTAATACAGGTTCTTCATAAACTCTGGACAGCAATTTTGTCGCACTTTCATAGTTTAAACTGACTGGCCTGAACTGATCCCTCCTTCCTTGCTGATGTTGCTGTTGATTTTAATAGTAGAAATGTTCTGAGCTGATATCAGTGAAAATATACAGTGTGAAGGCTGTGAATGTGTTCACTGTCCATACGTTCACATCTGTTAACATAAGATTGAGTCCAGCGAGTTGATGGGCAGCAGCTCTCACTAAAACTGCATTATTAATTAAGCAATCTATTCATAATTTTGAGAGAGTTTTTTCTCTTAGAAGAGCTTTATTAAAGAGTAACATCCACTGTAAAGTCTTTCAGGGATTCTAAAATACTTTATTGGAAACAGATAAACTAGGATGCCTTATATAATCATCTAACCATGAAATGCATACAGTTTAATGTAAACCTTGCTCCTTACACAGTTCACAGAAAAGTGTGTGACTGTGGTCAATCTCAGTACTCAGAACTTTTTCCTACATAACATATTTTACTTTAGTGTTTTTCTGTACAGATTATTTAATCTTACTTGTAATTTTATTTACTAATTCTTTTACTTGTACTGGAGTAATTTCTCACTACAGTAATAATACTTGTACTTAAGTAAAGGGGTTGTTCAGTACTCTTTACACCCCCATCTTCTAGTTGTGAAGTCTGTTGTGATGGCCAAGAAACTGAAGCTGAAAAGTGTGTGGCTTCCACAGGACAATGATCCAAAATACACCTCTAAATCCAACATGAAGTACTGAACTTTTTTGTAATTGGCCCTATTTGTCCTCCGACTTGAACATGAATGAAAATCTGTGTTTAGACCTTAAACATGCCATGAATGCAAGAGGACCCAAGAATATTACAGAAGTAGAAGTGTTTGGCAAGGTAGAGTGGCTGAAAATTCCTGAAACAGGAGCAGAAAGACTGGCTACCAAAAGTGTTTGCAAGCCTTGATATCTGTCAGTGGGGGGACAGGGGTGGGGAGTTAGTAAGTACTGGCTAAGAATGATTCCCAAACTTTTGCATTTGCCACAATTATTATTTTATAAGTTAACTGAATATAAATATAAATATATATGAATATAAATTTCAGAAAAATTACCTTATGGGTTATGGTTTATCACAGTGCTGAGACACAGAATGAACAGGAGCCTGAAATAAAAAGATACACTCAGTTCACTTCACTGCAAGTAATATACTTCAAAATATAGAAGGATATAGATGGTTAGAGACACAGACACACCACCTTGATTATCCATCACCTCATCAGAGAGAGAGAGAGAGAGAGAGAGAGAGAGAGAGATAAGAAAGACAAGAAGAAGGTAAGAAGGTAATTGAAGGAGCACAAACACTTCTTTACTTTATTAAAATGATTGAAACAGCCCAAAAGATACAATCATATATGTCTATATATATATATATATATGTGTGTGTGTGTGTGTGTGTGTGTATATGTGTGTGTATTTTTTTTTCTGTGTCTAATTAACTACATTATTATTGAATTTTTAAGCACAATAGAAAAGCAACAGCAGCAGCAACAACAATAATGTAATAGCAACAACAACAATAATAATTATAATTATAATAATAATAAAAAATAATATATTATAAATATTTAACATTTGTTAATAAAAGAAACAATAAATGAATTTCATGACAAGTGAATCCAAACTTCCAAAAAATCCAAACTATTCCAAAAGAATACCTGGTACGTTATACGTCACATCCGCGCTGCGGATGTGCCGCGGGAAAGTTTTTGTATAAAAGACAACACAGAAGCTTGTGCTCAGGTACGTTTGTTTTTTCAATAATCAAAAATAACTAATACATTGTTTACTAATTAACGTGTGCTCATGCTCAGGTACGTTTGTTCTATCAATAATCAAAAATAACTAATACATTGTTTACTAATTAACGCGTGCTGCTCAACAGCTTTAAGAGCAGTTTTAACTGATCGTAAAAGCTAACCTAGCAACTAGCTTCCAAAGCTTTCGCGTCTGTACAGAAAACACTTATCTCTCTGGCTGGATTAAGACCGGCATTAAGAGTGTTACAATCAGAGATCAAACTATGATTTTAGTTCAATAATAGGTTTATTCTGGTTATAATAGGTTCATTCTGCTAAATTCTGCTAAATCATCGTGTTGCTCTGCCAGACTCTGCCTGTCTAAAATAGATCACGCTCGTCGATTGATTTCAAAAAGAACACAGAAGCCTGGGCGACAACTTTCTCCAAAATCATAGGCAGAAAAACAGTCTTGGAAACAAACTGTCGTATGTGTACCCCTGGGGCTACGTCAAGAAAAATAAACGTACCTAACAAAAGATCCTGAAGATCTATGCTTGAGAGTAGATTTCTAAAGTTGTGATCTCAAGGCAAATATTTTTTTCTGTTTCATTATGTGTAAACAAATACTGTGCGTCACTTATAATTTCCTTAATTTCTTGTGGTTTGTTGACATGAATCAAGTTAGACATGTTTTTTGAGCCTCCATTATGCCGATAAACGTCTTACGTTCACAGGACTTAAATTCAGTCAGATATGAAACAGTAATCAATGCTAAATCTATGTCCATGCTTCTGTATATTAATCCAGAATGCTTACTGTCATTTTCTAGCCTCTTTGAATTGGAACTGATTTGGTGAAACATAATTAAGTGCTTTAAATGGTCTTCTTTGTAAGGTAAACCATCAGTTTCTAACCTAGGCAAAAGGAAGATTACACACAAGGAATCAAGCCACTAGGTGTCAGAGTGGTAATGTTATCCACACTCTGGTGGTAATGTTAGCCACACCCTCAATCCCGGAACTTGATGGCAAACTCCAAGGCAGTTGAACTACTGACACACTGTCACACTGACAAGTCAAACAGTTTCTAGTTATTAACTGTGTATATGTGAAGTACAAGCTTCAAATCAGACAGTCTAATTAAAGAGAGGCAAAGCACTTCTTGTAAGTCACTCTGGATAAGAGCGTCTGCTAAATGTTGTAAATGTAAACAGGAATTCCTGCCAAAGTATCAAGTTGTTATATTGTTCAAAATCACGTGGAGGCATAAGAGTCTAGCATAAATCTTTTTATTCCCTATACATGAAACTGCATTTGGGCTCTAAAAGAAAGCACTGATTGTTTACTGGGTTCTTACCATTTTCTCATTTACGTTCCTGTTCAAATATATGACACTGCAGTGAAATTTAGAGTGATGCAATAACTATGTTATTTTTCTAGAACTTGTTGTGGTTTTCAATGCAAATTACTTAGACGGTATATTTACTGTGCCATTTTACCCCAAGGTAATATGTAGAGCCCAGTTCATATCTAGAACCTGTTGGGGATCTCTGCGTAATTTAGTTAATATAATTAATACTTCGGAACGTGTAACTCACTGTTACCCAGGTAATAACTAGAAGGAACTGTGAATGAATGCACCCAGACTCTAATATCTAAGTAAAAAACACCAGAAGACACTACAATCTAATATTCAACCAAAAGAAACAAAAAAACAAATAAAGAACATTAGAAGACACTAGACTCTAATATCCAACTAAACAACATCAGAAGAAATTTGACTCTAATAACCAACTAAAGAACTCAAGAAGACACCAGAGACTTAAGAACAAGGATAGTTAGCCCGGATGTGTTAAATATTAATAGTCTATTCCATCCACATGAAAATAAGCTTAACAGAAGCAACATCTCTAAACTGCAGATATGTATTTGTTCACTGTTGCTCTTTTTCTGCTAATAAGCATTCAAAGTACCTAATTAATGCCATCCTGCTATTAATGCTGTTAAATGTTTCAAGTGAAAAATACAAACACAGAATTGTTCTCAAAGGATTCTATTCAGGAAATTATATATAGCACATACCTCATGTAAGAATTCATAGTTTTCCAGATATAAGCCCCAGGAACAATTTGTTTTACAGACCATGTCAAGATGAGAACCCGGGCTTATATATTTGTACATCAACCAAGCAAAGAATACACAGATGACTACACTAACAAAAGTTACCACGTCAGATGAGGAAGGAGGAAACTAAAAACTTATCAAGGCTTCCTGGCTTGCAATGCAAATAACAGCAACTTACCCAATGCTGACAGAGTACAATGTGTATATTGGTTCCAAATGAATTCATGAATAAATAAATTCAGTTACTGGAAATCATTTTACTTACTTGCCTATGATGATCACTGTGACTGGCTATGGGGTGGTACTAAAAGCTGTTCTTCAGGACATTGTTCTTGTTGGGGCACGCCCAGGGGTGTAGACAGAAATGTAAGCTCCATTTCTGTAAAAAATAAGACATTTTTTAAAATGCAATTAAAAACAAGAGCCTTGATTTGAATCTTTATTTAACTGATAAAAGTACAAAAAAATTACTATTAATGTATTGGTTGACCAACTTGATTGTATTTTGGAAATATAAACAAATTTTGAATTTGATGCCTGCAACACACTCACAAAAGTTGTAATGGGGCAAAATAAGAATGGAAAGTTTATTGAATATTAAGTAATAAACAGATGAATTAGGAACAGGTGGGGGTATCATGATTGGGTATCGAAGGACCATTCACCAAAGTCTCAAAAAGAAGTTCAAAAAGAACATCACAGTCAGAGTAGGGCAAGGCTAGAAACCTCTGTTGAATGTAAGTAGGTAAACCTGTGAAGGTAGAGATATATGCTGATATATAGAGAGATACATAGAAGCACTAAAAGTTATTGCTTTTTCCTGCCAATCCACCTCCTTCTCTCTTCAGTGACTCCAAAACTGGTTTGGTGATGCCAACTTACTGGCTGTCCCGGTTTCATCAGTTCCCACTTCATCAGTTCTCAAATGATTAAAAAGTGTAATTGAAAGGAAAGGTGATGTAACACAGTGGTAAACATGCCTCTGTCCCAAATTGTTGAGGTTGTTGCAGGCATCAAATTCTAAATCTGTTTATGTTCACAAAACACAATTAAAGCGGTCAATGAAAACATTGGAAGTCATTTCCATCTAATTTTGTCAGTTAAATAAATGGGCTTGGTGAGCATTTGAATGGGCCTGTGAAAAAGTGGATAGGCTGGTAGGTACAGTTTTCTCAGACTCTACAGTCATCAGCTTACCTCAAATATCTCACCCCATGGAGACACAAAACAATAGCAAGCAATCAGAAAGCTTGAGTCACATAAACCCAACCAATAAAGCAACATTTTTTACTCAGAAAACTCGGCCTTCCAATAAAGTGTTAGCACTTTGTTTTTCAGAGTGCTGCTGTAGCACGACAAATTCAGAACCAATCAAGGATTAGCCAAGGATTGACATGTGCTTGCAATAGTTTTTTTTTCTACCATTGAAAACAGTGATGCCAAACTTTTAGACAGATATTCCACACTTTTGAACAGTGATTCCCAACTTCTGAAATGTGATTACAAACTTTTGAATGGTAGCATACTTTGGTAACAATACTTTGTTACTGTCCACCACTGATCTACCGGCAGGGACAATCCACTACTCTACATTTTTGTCTTAACTTAGCTTGACATAACCTGGCCTGACTGAGACATATCACAACACAATCATCCATGTTCTCTGATCTAATTACATGCTTGTTTCTTATTTATTTCATGTTTTACAGTTTAACAGGGGTGCCAAAACTTTAGCATGTGACTGAATGTCTGCTGTTTGTAACATGAAATGCAAATAGCCCAAATACTGATGATATATATATATGGATAAGTGTTTACACGCATAAACCTCTTGTTACCCTTTTCTTTTTACTATTAAGCTGTTTATTTGGAAGTTGTTATAGTTCTAAATTGCTCATAACGCTGCCATTTGTCATTTCACAGTTTTTATTTTTGAATTAAATCTGCAGAACTTGCTGCTTTGCATGCAACTGTTCTCTTTGTGGAAAAAACCCTAAATATATCATATTAATAGGATGTGTACATACACTATCTGTTCTATGTGTAAAACCGAGTTTCTCAATGCTGGGCCAGTCCTGCATATGTTAGTGTTTTCCTGCTCCAACATACCTGATTCATCTCATCAGCTAATGAAAAACCCTTAAACTGCAGGCTTATTACTTGGTTTTTATTCTTGATGTTTATAGCTCAATATCTAAAATGAAAGAAATCTGTTATACAGGCATGAGGAACTGAACTGACCAATGTACTTGTTCTTTGTGGAATAGGTTGAGGACATGGCGATCATTGAGCAAGGACACCAGGAGCTGGCTTTTATAATAGAGCAGCTTGAGCGTGTGTCTCTAAACGAGGATGACACTGAGGTGTTTTCACATATTACAGCTTGTAGTTTACAGTGAATGCTTTATTAACACCTTAAAGTCTGTCTTTGAATATTACTGCTACAGCTTATAGCTTGTTAGCAGTCTGTTGACCAGGTCAATCTACACTAATGTCACACTTTGTTCTTGCTGCAGTTACTGAAAGTGCAATTGAGTAACTAATATGAAAGTAACATGTAATACACTGAAGTCTGAGTCCAATCTCTCTGTGAAATAGGTAGAAGACATGGAGCTCATTGAGCAAGGAGACCAGGAGCTGGCTTTTATTATAGAGCAGCTGGAGTGTCTGTCTCTAAACGACGATGACACTGAGGTGTATATTCACATATTACAGCTTGTAGTTTACAGTGAATGCTTTATTAACACCTTAAAGTCTGTCTTTGAATATTACTGCTACAGCTTATAGCTTGTTAGCAGTCTGTTGACCAGGTCAATCTACACTAATGTCACACTTTGTTCTTGCTGCAGTTACTAAAAGTGTAATTGAGTAACTAATATGAAAGTAACATGTAATACACTGAAGTCTGAGTCCAATCTCTCTGTGAAATAGGTAGAAGACATGGAGCTCATTGAGCAAGGAGACCAGGAGCTGGCTTTTATAACAGAGAATGTTGGAGAATGTCTGCTTAAATGAAGAAGATATGGAGGTGCATATAAATATATAACAACTTGTTGTAGTTTAGAATGATTGATTTGTTAATAGTGTTGAACTTAAAGTCTGCCTCTGAATAGTAACCTAGTAGCTGTAGCCTGTAGTTGGTTAGCAGTCTGTTGACCAGTTCAACTTACACTAATGTAATGTTTTGTTCATTCTGTAGTTAATAATATTATAACTCAGTAAATACTATGAAAGTAATATGTATGTTGTACGTATATAAGATTGAAGAACTGAACTGTCTAATTTCCTTGATTTCTGTGGAACAGATAGAAGTCATGGAGGTCAATAAGCAAGAAGAACAAGATCTGGTTCTCTTTTCAAAGATGCTGGACAGTCTGGACTTGTACTATGTCTTTTGTGCCACTTTCAGAAGCAAGTCAGGAGCACTCCTCCAGTGTGTGCTGTGTGTTCAGCTGATTACTAATGTTTGAGTGACACATCATGGCCAGTTTTTTTTTTTTTTTTTTTGCTGTTGCCAGGCACTGCTTAGAAAGTTTTAAGAGATAAGCACCTGTAAGAAATACTGCCTGTTCATTAAAAACAAGCTAGCTTTTAGTGAGGAAACAGATAAGCAGCGAGCAGGAACGGGTCGTAACTCTTAAATAAATAAAAAGGCCCAATATTTCGTAAAAATGGTCCTTGTCAGACAAAGCATAGAGGTGTTAAAAAGTAAATTTAGCATAGTGAATGTAATGATAGCCAATGGGAACCCTAGGGTGGTCAGAGAGGAGGAGTGAAGAGAGTGCCCCAGGGAGGGGCACTGACCATATTCGAAAAACACTATAAAATCTGATGTACTGTGTTGAATCTGTTCATTTTTGGAGATCCGGAAGCCGACTTGTCACCTGAAACTTAATAAAACCCTTTTTGTGCAAAAGAACCAACGGCTGAAATTTGTTTTTTCATCTTCATTCTTGCAAGAAAATCTTTTAAACTTTTTGGCAGTATTGCTTTG
>NC_051229.1:32408098-32508098 GCF_015220715.1 Pygocentrus nattereri
ATCTTAAATGGGCTATGGATCTATCTTGTATGTTATCATTCTTTCGCTTATTCAGAGTTTAGTTTATGTTTTTAGCTACAGGCATGAATTAGATTAAGATTAAATGACCCTTATTAGTCTCACCTCTCCTAGAAATTTCACCTCTGCATTTTACCCACCCTTGCAGCAAAACACCACGTACACACTAGTGAACACACACACTAGGAGGCAGTAAACAGTCCACAGTAGTTGGGGGTTAGGTGCCTTGCACTTCAGCCACATACTGTCAGCTCAAGCGATCAAACCAGCAACCTTCACAAGACCGGTTCCTTAATCCAGCCCATGACTGCCTTCATACACTACTGACTCCTACATAAAGAACAATACTGGTCAATAATGCTGAGATTTTGGAATTTTGTTTAGTCCAATGAAAAACTGTGCAATTCTTTTCATTAGCAGCAACTATAATTTAACAAATGCTATTGGCATTTGGACAGTTAACCAAGTTCCTACTTGCATTATTTACTAGTCACTTCTAGTTGAATTCAAATTTATCTCATATCTCACACAGATTGAATGTGAATTTAAAGTCCAACTTCTGCAACACTTTATTAAATTTGTTATAAAGTCCACTTAAGAATCTTTGTACATGTTTACATTATGTTCAACTTACATTCAGCTAAATATTTATGAAATTGACCATAATTTTCTCTCTAAACCTGGCTCCAATCCTAACCCTAACCCTAACCTTAACCTCAACCCAAAACCTACACCCAACCTTGACCCTGGTCCTAGCCCTAACCCTAGTCCAAACCCTACACCTAAACCCACCACTGTTTAGAATCAACGGATTGTATGTTAACAAGTTGAACATCTTTAGATAACCTACAGAGGACTATAGTGGACTGTTCAAATACAGTGACACCCCAACTTCAACACCCCAAAAGCTTACACCACTGGTAATTATCTCAAATGTATCCTAAATTGGTGCCCAAAGTTTGCTTCACCATTTTTGTACTGAAGCTGCAAGACTTATTTAGCTATGCTTCAACTACTTACAACCCAGTGGACAGTTTATTGCCCATATTTATAGATAATTGCGTGTCATGCATTGTCAGAAACTACATCTAAGTGTATTTTAGATTACCTGCCAATTTGGCACATGAAGTATGTATATGGTCAGCATGATACAAATTAATGTAAACTTGCTACATTAGCTCAAAGTAAAGAAAACTTCAACATGTCCTGGCTGATTGACTACATTTGTATTTTTTTAGATTCTTTTTTTTTGGCAAACTGCTATTTTAACTAAGAGAATTTGCTCACTCCCCTTTGAAGCTGTTTAACATTCTGTTGTTCACCCTGAGAGTAGGGGCCACGCTCGGCTGCCCCTCTTATCGCTCATCCCTTCGGCCTGGCATCTTTTTTTGTGTGTTTTTGAGCACTCGTTCTGCCTGCACTCATTTTGATGACATCATCTGAGCTGTCAGTCTCATCTCTGCTGGTCCCCGAAGACCCAGAGGTGTCACGCACTGTTGCACAGCAATATCGCCATCCGGCCGTTGTTTTTTTCTCACTCACTGCCCCCTACAGTGGTGCTTTTGCAGTGGCAGATTATGGCTGATGACTTCATTTTAATCACCTTCACCTCATTTTCTTTATCTCTCGCCTCCCGCACTGTGCCGGATCTTCCAAAGGCAGTGGGAATTCAAATGCATACAGGCTGCTTTTAGCTAGAACTCATTTTCTGACTTTATGATTATTTGTGTTAGCCTTACAGGGTGCTTTTGCTACAGCAGATGTTTCATCTTCATTTTTAATTTTTTTTTGTCATATCCTTTGTGAGCACTCAGAAATATGAATTAAGTGACCTGTATGACTTAAAATATGTCAACATTAATTGCAGTTGCATTTTATGTTGAGGCAACAATCCCTGACTTGGCTCTGTTTGTTTAAATGGAAATGGGTGGCAAAATACATTAATTACACATTAGTTTCATGGTAATTACAGAATAATTAATAGCATTTACCAGTGTTTCGTGAAGTTCACACATTACAGGGAAAGTATAATATGTCTAAAAATATCCAGACACCCATTCTAATCAGTGACTTTAAGGTGAACTCACTGCTGAAACAGGTGTTAGATTGTGCACAGCTTCTATCTCCATAAAATGCATCGCCAATAGAATGAGACACTCTGAAGTAACTGCACATGAACCTATGGTCACTATTACCAGCACCAAGTATTGGCCAGAAGCCCAGCATTGGCCTGTGGAGCAGTGAAATTGCATTGTGATGGACCTCCATCTAATAACTTTGGGATGAATGGGTTGGTATTTTCTGACCCAGAACCTCACTAATGCTTCTGCTTTGGTTGAATGCAATCAAATCCTCATAGCAATGTTTTGTAGCCTTCCCAGAAGAGTAGAGGCAATAACAAGCAGCAAAGGGGGGCAAACTCCCTATTAATATCCCTAATTTCAGAGGAAGCATCAACTTTTGGACACACTGTATTATTAAAAAGTCCAAAGAAATGAAAGTAATGAATAAACAATCAGAAATGTCCTTGTTTTTAGGTTTTAGATGTGATACGGTGAGTATAAATAAATACATTTGCTCCCACAAACTGCTAAAAAATCTTCTTTGCACCAAACAATGTTATTAGAAAAGTATTCTTCTGTGGAAGCAGACATGGAAAGCACACAATGTGGTCATAACTGCAGTAACATAGTTGAGTGAGGAGGCATTACTGATGTGCAACTGATTCATTTGTGAATTTGTTGATTTCTGCTGTTTGCAGTAACAAAGAAAAGGATCTGGGGAAATATGTTGCAATAATATTAATAATTTGATCTACAAAATGAAGTAAAAGTGAAAGTGGATAGAAATATCTATACTTGAGTAAAACAGATATATTGCAAAATAGTAGTAGGTCTAAAGTAAAAAGTAGGCCTAACTCTACTTAATGACTATCCACAACTAGTAGTTCAGTGTTAAGCCTAAAGGTATGTTAATAGTAAGTCTGCAGTTTATACTGTATAATGTTCTGTGGAATGATTCTGACCCCTGGTGGATCAAGCACTGGGCATCTCTAGTGTGAAATCATGCTGATGAATCAAAAGAATGCATTCTTTTTGTGACAGCAGTAATGAGATTGGACAAACTTTACACACTTGGCAAAATTCCCAATCTAAATTTCCCAAAGAAATGTAGGCACTTGTTTAGAGTCTTTGTTGAGAGGCTTACATCACATTTCCAGTGTCAAATGCTACGCTATACGCTATCAAACTGGACTATATTGTTGTGGCCAGTGGTTTCGGAGTTGATTTGGATTAAAATGAAAACAATAGTCAATGTTATTTAATTTATGTAAATATTTTTGTATTAACATATTCTTTGGTGATGCTAATTGTACATATATACATATATATATTAGTTTCTATTGCCAGTGAGCCATACTTTTGCAACAATAACAGCTCTTATTTACAAAGGATTTCATCTGAGCTGGCAGTACTTAACTGTGTCAATTTAGCTTATAGCTTATATTAGTTAGGATAAATTAAATCAAATATTCTTCCTTGTGGAATGTATTGGCATAAATTAAAACATATCCATTACAATAAATTGACTATTTTATACTGTAATGAAAAAATGGCTTAGATCAGACTAGAATCCTTCATTTCTGAGGAGTCTGAAAGCTTGTATGTATTTGCCATTCTGTTAACGTTCATAGCTTTAGGTTGATCTGATTAACCTGAACACAAAACACCATCATAGTGAGAATATCAACATGAAAAATGCATCCAATCTGCACAATGAACATGAAAACATGCTCTGACACCAAAATAACATTTTATTAAGAGATTTATATTTGTAAATTTGAAAAATAACAGAAACCATGAAAACTATTAAGAATGCTGTGAAGCTTTTAGGGTAAAATCAAATCAAATCAAATCAAATTTATTTGTATAGGGCTTTTTACAACTGATGTCACAAAGCAGCTTCCCAGAATTCCAGTAAAGACAAAGTTTAACAAGAATGTGAAACCCCCATGTGAGCAAGCCAGGGGCGACAGTGGCAAGGAAAAACTCCCTCAGAGCTGAGGAAGAAACCTTGGGAGGAACCAGGCTCACAAAGGGGGACCCATCCTCCTCTGGTCAAACTACCTACAAGTGATTATACTACTAATATTAATAGCAGCAGTATTAGTAGTAGTAATAGCTAGGAGTGCATGAAAACCTCAATGTAGGGTGGGCAGCTAGTCCAAGGTAGGTGG
Source organism: Pygocentrus nattereri (assembly GCF_015220715.1). Lineage (NCBI taxonomy): Eukaryota > Metazoa > Chordata > Actinopteri > Characiformes > Serrasalmidae > Pygocentrus > Pygocentrus nattereri. The sequence continues at coordinate 32,412,354 of NC_051229.1, forward strand.
CAGTAGCTGGGTCGTGGGCAGCAGGTCTGAAGTGGGTAGCAGGAGGGCTCAACAGTTAGTTGTCCTTCAGTGTTCTGCTGGACAAGTAGGCAGTCATTTACTCAGAAAAAGGCAGGGAGATGGAATTTGTTTTATTCTGTTTGTTTGTACGTAAAACAGGGAATGTGAATATTTCCAGAGTGTGGCTAACGACTCCGGCAGATCTGATATGACAGCTTAACTAAAAGGAGAGAACCAGAAGGACACACAGACACGAGAGCACTCTGAAACAGTTTGGCATCCCTCTGCTCCACCGTCCACAAACCTGAGTGAACGCATGCGAGTAGCAGGACGACCAGTGTCTCAGTTTACTGTAATTCCCTGTGTCCATGGACCCCTGGATCTGCTGCCTTTATCTAAGGGGGAACAATTAACTACCAAAAGCTAAACTGAACAAGTGAGTTTTCAGCCTAGATTTAAAAGAGTCTTCAGTCTGCAGGACTTTTCTAAATGAACTGATCTTAACCAGATTTTTATTAGTAATTTTAACTAATAATGGAAATAAACAAAAAATATATGTGCAAGTGATGTATATATACATATACATGTACCTATATAGTATAGATGCATACCTCCAGTTTTGAACAAGTCCAGGTTTAATGCAGGTAAAATGGGTAAAGCTTACTGTAACGTTTAGAAGCTTTTTATTTAAGTTGTATTCAATAAAGAACAAGACCTTAATAACCACCTAATATGCATTATTTTCATATTGTTTTTTTTTCTGAATTTGCCCTCCTTCATTACCACCCACCCTGAAATTCAACTCTCACCAATGTCCTTGGTGCAGGAGATAGCACACACTCTTTCTCACACACACTTAGATAAGCACACTCTGGCCTGTGGCTATATGCCAGCACTGCAATGTGTGTGGAAGCGGAGGTAACCCGAAACCCCCCAGCCTAAGCCGGCCCGGGACGGCCCCGACAGCTCTCACTCACGGGCTGGCTGCCAACAGACCTGTTGAAATTTTAATTCTCCGAATGCATCATGTGGTCGAGAGACAAAAACAAAATCTTAGACACATCATCCCTCATTTGTGACATCAGTGCAGCACAGACAATGGATTTTTTTGTGTGTTGTTTAATTTGGTTTAATTTATTTATTTTCGCCAGCTCTGATTTCCAAGGTCGGATTACATGGAGGAGGAGGACGTGCGGATGACACGGGATGGATGAGCAATCGGAGAGTCTGATGGTTTCGATAAGGGGAGATAAGAGACAGGTGTCCTTTATTGAAGGGAAATGTCGATTTGAAATTTTATACACAAACTCCAGAGAAACCTGAGCAGCGAACATTTAAACAGAGCAGAAATCTTTACCTTTCTCTAAATAAATGAACCTGTGACCAGGTCTGTGATCAGGTTACCCTGTGATTGGTGCATAGGCCTGCAGGAGTAACCTGGTACTCAGTTCTTTGACTTCAACATACTGTCTGCTAGTAAATTCTTCCCCTTCATTTCATTAGTTATTGTTTTTATATTATCCTGTGACCTGACTGGTCAATACATAGGCCCGCATGAGCTTGCTGAAGTACTAAGTAAACTTTCAAAGAGAAAAAAAGGTTTTTGAGCCTGATAGAAGCAAAGCTGGGCAGCCAAAGCCAATAAGGAGCGGAAGATTTATGACTTTTTTAAATGACACTGTCTGCATAAATGAGTCTATGACCAGACTGGACAATGTATAGCCCTTCATCAATGACTCTATACTTTTGATGCTATGTTTAAGGCATAAAAAGGTTTTTGAGCTTCTAAATACTCAGTGCTTGGAAATAAAGTCTACACTCAAAGTCTCTCTCTGTCTGTTTTACAATATTTGTAAAAATAATTATTTGAAGCAAATATCTCATTGAAAAAGGGATATGAGTTTTATATATATATATATATTGCTGTTGTCAGAAGATTATGTTCAGTTTTTGACATAATTTGAAAGTGTCTGTTGTCCTTTACATTGTGTTTAAATTTCATGATAATTAGACCAAAAGAAATGGCCCAAAATGACTTGGAAAAAGTTCTGGCTCCATCAACTTATGTGTAGTAGTGTAGTGACAGTATGTGTGTAAATATATATATATATATATATATATATATATATATATATATATATATATATATATATTTATATGGTATGACATAATTAAAAAAATACTTTATCTTATCTCATATTATTACTTTATTCTTTAAAAAATGTACCTTTGTGGAGAATGGATATATATATACTTTTTCTTTTACTTGTCTGGGTGTATAGACAGTGCATAGACCTGACTGATTCTTGCTATTGAGCTTCAGAATGATCTGTGCTTGAAGGTCAACTCTACAGTGAGTTCAATGAGAGACATTTGGTCTAATGTAAACACTCTTATCCCATGTGCTGACCTGAGCAGCAAAGCCATAAAGAACAAAACATTCCCTCTTTCTTTTGCATGTTACTGTGTAAATAAGTGAACCTGTGATCAGACTGAACAACATATAGTCCCTAAATTAAAAAACCTTTCTCTGCCTTTCACGGATACCGTCAAGTTATACCACTGTATCAGCTTTCTGACACCAGCGTCAACATCGAGAAGAGCCGGACAGGAAGTGTAATTAAAGAAACGTTACAGGGAGAAAGATAGACTGCCTGGCTGTGGTTGGCACAACACTGATGGCTCAGTAATTTCTCTTGAATATGTCAGCACAGCCATCTCCCAGCGATCACCTTACAGCACGGAAAAACTGCCTTTCATTAGACTAATGGAAGCACAGCTGAAACATCAAACTATCAAACTTCTCTTCTTTATGGAGCATTAAACCCAATTACAATATCCATACAATATCCAGAAATCTTAGATATCTTAGAAATAAAGTTCCTAAATGGTTCTTAGTTGGAATGTATGGTTCTTGGAAAAACCTGGTTATAGAAACTTTATGTGGAGGTTCTTTAAACCTTAGGTTCTTCATATTTACACTTGCCTACAAAAATTGTTCTTATAAAAGCATCCAATGAGGGATTCTTAATGGAACCATAAAAGGTTCTTCCATAGCATCACTACAAACAATCCTTTTTGGGAGTTTTTTTAAGAGTCTATTTGGAGCATCCTTTCAAGTTCTGTACCAGGGCTGGAGTTTGTTCGCTTTATAAAAAAGAAGTTCATACCATCAATGATTCCCTCAATATAATAAAGCTGCTCAATTTTTGTTTGTTAAAAAAAAATCAGTGTTACTTTTTTCCATAGGATACTTATAGCATTAAAAAGTAAAGTAAAAAAATAAAACATAGGATACTTATAGCAAAAAAAAAAGTTCTTCAGAAAACCACGTAAAATATGTTTTTCATCATGGTGAAGAACGATTCAACCAGTCAGAAAACCATTTATGCTTTTAAAAAGTTTAGCAGTTTTGTTTTGAGATAAATAAACAACTTGTAACATGAAGTAAGTAAATAAATAGATAACTAAACAATTAATTAAACAAGTGAATAAATAGTATCAAACAAATAAAGTAAAAAAATATTGTTTTAAAATAAGTAGTAAACCTGGTTGAATCAAAATTTTAAACTCATTAAATATCAAATGTTAATGATAAATTAAATCTGTGCTTAAATTCTACTAACTTGCTACTTGACACTCCTTTCATTCAGTGGCTAAACCAGCCCTGCTACTGTTCACATCTACAACAACAGTATAGTGTGTTAAACATTCTTGGAAGTAATTCTGGGAGATCCTGAGTGGCGGAATAATCTAAAGGTGCGCCATCATCAAGGCACTGTGATCCTGACGAGACTCTAACTGTCATTGGCTGGAGGAAGCTCTCGCCCATCAAGTCCAGCAATCAATTAGTAAACATTCATAAAACGCTGTTTTGTTTACCTTGCAGGAGTAACACAACTAAACTGAACAGAAGAAACAGAACTAAAACAAGAAGTTTTAGATATCTGGTGTGCACCTTTAAACTTCATGCAGTGTTTGCCTGCATTGTATTATAAAAACAATGATAGAAAAAAGATGGTTCTTTAGTAAAGGGAATGGTTCTATTTAAAACCATGAGTCATAGAACCATTTCATGCTTACATCTTCCTTTTCATGGTGAGATGATTCTTCGGATTGATGGATAATGTGCTAAACGCGGTTCCATATAGAATCTGGCACCAAAAAGGGTACTATTTTTATGAACTTGACATCATCACAGTAGAACTCTTTTATTTGGTGCCCTATAGAACCATGTAGAACACATTCTCTGTCAATTTGAAGAACGATGTTTTCATGTAGAGACCCATTTAGGCATAAAATTGTTCTAGACTCTCAATAGAACTATTGCCTTTACTAAAGAACCATTTAAGAGCGTAGGTTATTGTACATTGTATATTGCTCCTGGACAATGTTATGTATAATGATGTAAGAGTTGAGATTAATCAGTTCTCATAAAGAGTCTACAGCCTCATTCACTCCAGCACTGTTACAGACATTAAAGGGAGGCTGCCTGTTTACTCTTAAAGAAGATTCTTTAAAGTGGTTTGTTCTCTTAAGAGCCTTTTAAGGCTGTTTCTTTAAAGAACCATCTCATGCCGGATAGGCACGTACATCATTATTACTCAAAGAATTTCTACATGTAGAGCTTGAGCTTAAGACTAACTCAAAACTGAATCAGAACCATGGACGTTCATTTCTGTTCTGTGCGCTGTGTGTCCAGTAGGTGGCATCTTTGGCTAAGGTAAGGAGAACCTTCCCCATGGCTCCAAGGCTGCGTCAATATCCCGAGGCTTCTTGGTTAAGAAAAGAAGTCCGATAGGTCCAAAACAGTAGTCATGCCAAAAGGATGTTATTTGCTTTTTCTTCTTTTCCCAAATCATTTCAACAGAGACTAATACATTAAAATGTACATTAAGGCAGATTAAAAGTACATTTCACTCTTAAACCAAATGCATCAAAAACAATATGTAATGTGATACAATATGCAAACAATAGTAATGTTTTATTTTTCCATTTAGTGACAGTTACATTTTATGGCCATTAAAGTTAGTCTAGGTTTAGACTTAATCTGGGTCTCAGAAAGCAGTCAAAAAAGTGGTTACCTATATATATATATATATTGCTAAATACTTGTTAAATTCATTTTATGTACCAGCAGCCTGAATTTTTAAGTAAAAAAAAAAATAATGAGTGAACACATCCTCAACAGGGAATACATTTAAATGTGCCATTTTCCCACAGAAAAAAAAGAACATAAAATACCAAAAGTGACATAATTTCACAGGCTGTATTTCACATGTATTTAAATGTGCAGAAGTGTGTTCTTTAAAGAGTAACATGCCATATAAAGAGTATGTGTAACTTGTTTTCACTTAGAAAATCAACAAAACATGGACTTTGATGAGGGTGCCCAAACTTTTGCACATAGCTGTATCTGCTAAAAAGGGAAACAGAAACTTTGTTTCAGGCATCTACCTTCTAATTACAGTCCAGCTGAAGGGGATGTAAGTCGGGGTTAATTGAAACAGACAGAGGGTTTGAGTTTTAACAGTCATGAAAAAGTTTATAAATGGACTCAAACAGGATCATTTAAATGCAGTTGTTTTTGACACAGACAAACTATCCAAACAAAATGCATCAGAATATATGCATCTAAGTAAAAAGTGTTGGTTAACCATCTCAGGTTAGCAATGTCATTTTGGCATCAAAGGACATTGAACATAAAAAAAGCATCTTGGGAATGCTGCGTGCTACAGACCTACTTTATTTTTCCCCAGATGGCTGGCATTGGCATTGTTCCCCTACAGAAACCTTTTAATCCAGCCTTGAATTGCACTTTTTGGAGACAATTTTTTGTTTGTTTTAGAAAAACTTTTGCTGTGTTGAAAAGAATTATTGTTGTTGGCAGTTAGCCATCCATTGACGCCTTGACTCAAGTCTGTTGACCGATAAGATGCTGTGTTCAGGACTTGACAACCAATCAGAGGTTGTGTTTCTGACTTGTGGACCAGCCGATTGCTGCGTCCCTGACTGATTCACCAATCAGAGGATGTGTTCCTGACTCATCAATCAGTCGGAGGCTGCATTCCTGACAAATTGACAAGTGAGAGGTTGTGTTCCTGACTCTTCGACCAATCTGAAGCTGTGTTCCTGACTCACCGACCAATCAAAGACTGCGTTCCTGACTCATCAACCAATCAGAGGCTGCGTTTCTGACTACTAAACCAATCAGAGGCTGTGTTTCTGACTACTAAACCAATCAGAGGCTGTAGTCCCGATTCGTGGACCAGCCAGAGGCTGTGTCCTGACTCGTTGACCTGTCACTGGAACAATGCTACCCTTCTGGGCAAAATGAAAGTACATGTCTAGCATCCAGGGTTGACTAAATAGTTTTTCTTTTCTTTACAGTGATGTCCCATACAAAATCACTGACCTGACAGGGTAAAAATAGTCCAACTGTCTAATTTATTTTGAATAATAACTAATTTTTTTTTGTAAAAAGATTGAATACAAGCTTTAAAAGGAAAACAGGAAAATAAAATCAAACTATATGTTCTATAAATGGCATCTGCATTACTGAATCTGTAAATAAAGAGTTTTTTATTTTTACTGTGTGATGCCTAATTATAACACAGTGTTAAGACTAACCCCGCCATGTGGAGGCTGTACTTTTGCTTCTCATTGTGAGTTGTTTATGTGCTCCATTCCAAAGCTATATTACAGCCATTAGAAGTGCCTGATGATAGCTTTCTGAACAAATCTTTTTAAGTATTTGAGTACTGCTGAATTTGCTGTAAGATAGCAACCACCCAATAACCATTTAAATGGCCAGAGTTTTATTTTATTACCTAAGAATTGCTCAGCCAGTTTGCATTGTTTAGTAACTGAATCACAAGGCCCAATCGCCTTTCTTCTTTTTACCCCTGCCTCTTTTTTTCGAATGTCACCGTTAACCCCTTGGAATGGAGTAACACAGTGTAGTGCTTGAAATCTTGCCCTTTGAAAAAAAAAAAAGAGAGGGGAAAGAGAAGAGAAGGGAAAAGTTCAGCAACCTCGCCACTGGGCTTTAATTACATTTAGGGCATCGTATGTTTTCAAAGAGCAGGTATAAGACAATTATTTATTATCGCTCACCACTAATTCATTAGTCATACGATGCTGAAGTCAACTATTCCCCAGCTTCTTGTTTGAATTTTCCTGTTCCACCTTAAATGGTGCAGCAGTTACATTCTGGCGCTTCAGACATCAATACTGCTGGACCATTTAAGGTGGAATGGGAAAGTTAGCTAGCGAGCAACTGAGACATTAGTATACTTTTAGGAATTTTTACTTGTTATGAAGAAAACGACCAATAGTACATTGAAATGGCATTAAACTAAAATAATACAGTGGTTATCGTAATTTTTTGATGGAGAAAATTCCTTCAGTTGGGAGGTTTCTTTGGTCGCTCCCGCAGCCGTCTTGACAGTTATTCATTTTTTCCCATAATACTCTGGAGTGAGCCCTACCTCTATCTCAACTAAAATTGCGTTTTATCATGGGCTGGTTAGGGAACTGGCCCTGTGACCGGAAGGTTGCCAGTTCGATCCCCAGCGGCAACAGTACATGACTGAGGTGTCGTTGAGCAAGATACCTAACCCCCGACTGCTCCCCAGGTGCCGTGGATAGGGCTGCCCACTGCTCCGGGCAAGAGTGCTCACTGGTGTGTATGTGGTGTTTCACTTCATGAATGGGTTAAATGCAGAGTTTTAAAGTTTCCCCCTTGTGGGACTAATAAGTATCACTTAGCTTAACTTGGACCTAAGTCTCAGTACACAGGAAGTCTGGAAAATGACCTTGGTTGCCTCGCCGGGGAACCGAACTCAGGCATTTCTTGCTACTAGTTCTGCCCACCGTGCCACCCAGTATAGCGCGTCCTTTCGAATACTATTGGATAAGCATTGAGCTAGGCCTGCACAACATTAATGAACTTCTATATAGTGATTATATTGCTACACATTATGATTACAATATAACAAATATATATTAAAAACACTTTACTGAATCCTTGTTGTGATGTTGCTTCTGATTCAAAGCCATGTAAATTCATAGTCTAATGTGCGGAAAGGTGCTTACATGTGATTTCAGAAGGTGATCTTATTGGGATGCCTTTTTACACTCTGCTTGGCCACATACCAGTCCAGCAGTCTGTCTGTCCAGGCTAAACCTGCCACCCTCACACTGAGTATGTAACTCACTAAGACTTTGGCTCATGCAAAAACAGCTCTTAACTATCTGCATGACTCAGCCATCTCAAGTTAACAGACTGGTTACTGACCTTAGACCCATCTTCAGGACATGGGTCACTCATTCCTGCCTTGTTCTTGCTTTGGAGCAGAGTATGAATTACACTGCCGCTACACTTTCTGAGAAGGCTGCACTAGATGTTGGAACATTGTTGTGAGGATTCGACTGTTTTCAGCCACAACAGCATTAGTGAGGTCAGGTACTGATGTTGGGTGATCAGTTCTGGATCACAACTCTTGAATGGAGCTCCATCACTCCAGAGAACACAGTTCCACTGCTCAACAGCCCAATGCAGGGAGGCTTTATACCCCTCTAGCCAGGCATGATGAGGCTCACATTTGGCTGCTCCAGAGCATCGCAATCTACAGTTCAGTGCTTTTGTGTGGAGGTTATACAAGCTGTATGTAATCAGACGCACACCAGTGTCAACAAATGTCACACCTTTAAGAGTCTGAATTTACTATTAGAACTACTATTTGACTGGGCTTAGCCAGATAATTAATTCTTTGTCAACACTTACAGGGTGTTTGGTACCATATCATTTTGTTATTCAGGTATGGCTGGACAAACATATTTACTATGTTTAATTTTTTAAGCAGTGTAGTGATAATAAGAGGGGAATTGGTCCAGCCACCAACCCCCCCCCAGCACATATAAATATGCTCTGTGTGTCTGTATATTTAATGGGTGCGTATTTGCTGAATTTAACATAGAAAACCTTGTATCTCTTTTTTTGTCAACTTTTAATTTTTGACATAAGTTGAAAATGCCTGTTATTCATTACATTGTATGGTAATTTCACAATGAATGGACCAAAAGAAATGGCCAAAAATTACATGGAAAAACTCTGGTTCCATTGACTTATATTAAAAGTAAAGTATGTTTTTTCCTTCCCTGTGAAGTTTTGGAGATATGAGATTTTGTTCACCAACAGCAATATTCAAATAGGTTAATTATCCAGTTCAGTGTCTGTATTGGTTCATGTAGTTAAACTAAGAGCTCTTCATGCTAAGTAGCCCAGCAGCTCTATCAAGGCCTCACTCTATCATCAGGAGGTCATGGGTTTGAATCCCATTGTAGTCTCCTTGAATTTTATTGAAAAGTCAATGGTATTAGTGCCCTTTTCCAGTGATCTTCACCTTTAGTCTAGTTTCTGGTCCTTGATTTTGTCTTCAAAGGTAGTCAATTGAACTCTTTTTCAACTGGTCACCATTTACATACCAGTGATTACAAAATCCAAAATGTTAACTTGAATTTGGTCTGGATTTCAAGACTTCTGGTCAACACACATGGTACTGTGTGTCACAAACATCAGACAGTATTATTGGCCAATCAATATACTGATCAGACCTAAAAGTAAACTAAAAGTGTTTGGACCAGCTTTCCTCACCCATACATCTCCAGTTTAACATACTTTCTGACTTTTTTCTCTCATTTCTGCAGAATAATTGAATGTTTTTTCTTCTATATTGCTTTATTGTATTTCTCACCCCTCTTGTATACACACAGTCATTACCCTTCTGTGTGTGTGTGAGCGAAGAGCGGCTCGTCCAATTACGGCCCTCGCCTCTCTATTCATCTCTGAAATGGGCCGCAACAAATCAATAGCACTGGGGAAAGCGGTTTTATATAGGCAGTTATGAACTCATAAGCTACAGTATGTCTCATTCATTTCAGCGGCAGCTGAGACCTCTTACCAGTGGCCCCTCCCTCACCGCGAGCCCTGCAGGGACCATTATGAGAATCATAAATAATACGAGCTAATGAGATATGAATTGATTACGAGGGGAAAAGCCTGACGCTTCCCATCCATCACTCTAAATGATGTTTAACAATGGATTACCAGCCAATAATTCCTCCAATATGAGATTAAATAAAATAGCTGGGGCTGTTTTCAGCAGGCACCACGCTCTCTTTCTCTCTCGTTCTCTCGCTCCCTCTCTCGCCCACTTTGCCATGGAGGTAAAATAAATCTGCTCAATTACTGTACCACCAATCCGTTTTTCACCGCTAAGGATATTATTATTTCATTTAGGACTTGTTCATGCATCATAGATTATTTCATTTCGCTCAGTCAATAAGGAGAAGTGCAGTATTTTATTTTCTCCGCAGGGGCACGTGGAGGAACCCGGGCCTCGGTGCACTGGGCCTAGCCGTTGACAGCAGCTCAAGGGTTGTGGAGAACTTTCAGAAAGCATCAAATCTACGATAAAAATGAGCTGTTCTTTCTGCATTTGTGCCATTTCAGTCTTCTCTTTATGGTTCCGCTCAGCCTTGGCCATACACTGAACCTGAGGCATGTGACAGACCTGAACGCCGAGCCTCTTCCTCAAACGCTGATCAATTGAAACTGAATTATTGGTTCCTATAAGGTGATTTGGAGCATCACCTCAATTCCAGGGAACACTAGAAAATTGGATAATGTTTGTTTCCTCAACCAGCGACACCCCTTCCAAATCAGGTTAGGGGCTTATGTTCGAGCTACGGCTCGGATTTCTTATTTCGTATCTAATGACATCAGAGCCTGTCTTGAAGGGCCTCGCTCCTCGTGATCTGTGTTAATGTGGCTTTGGATATTTCTGTAGCTGAACTGCTGTGGCGCGAATGTTTCATCCAATTCCAGTGAAGCTGAACTACAAAGCACCTTTGAATGAACTTGATGGAAATACTGTGCTGCGTAAAAGTCAGAGACCACCCTTCATTTATTCAAATTATGGTCAAAACAGTTTTTAGAAGAGGTGATATGTAAGATAATGCACTTGCAAAATAAAGGGGACCACCGAAACTGTCCCCATCAGATATACAGCACTTCAAGCTTTCATCTTTGAGAGAGAGGAGAAAATCAAACTGCTTCAGATCTGAAAACATCCACAGGTGTTTCTGTCCATCCTTCCACTGTGAGAAGATGACTCAGTGCTATGGGTCTGAAAGGAAAGAAGCCCTCACTGAGAAAAGGAAATTGACAAAAAAGAGAAGAAAAGAAGCTTCTGGTGTTCTCAGAATATTGTACTGACCACACCAGAGTCACTGAATGTGGTTTACTTGGATGGTGAGAAGTAGGACATATAACCAACTTCTAAGACTGAACTTTGGAGGTGTGGAAAAACATCCCTGTAGATTTCTGAAAGGATCTATCTTGAAAAGAATGGAAGCTGTAATAAAGGCAAAGAGTGGACAGACTAAATACTGAAAATAATATTAATTTAGTTGTTGAGGCTAGTTTGTGTAATTTTCTGTTAGTTATATATGTTCTGTATCTTTTCTGCAAAATAAATAACTTGTGCTTCATGGCTGTTTGGCCTGGAAAATCAGACATAATTTCCATTAATCACTTAAAAAAATTTCCTTAAGTAGCTTAACCCTTGTGTAGTGTTCACATTTTTGTTACTCAGCAGTCTGGTGGACCCACCGCATTATTGTTGTTGTTTTTTTTAACATAACAATTTAAGTAAAAATACCAGATGTTTAAAGTTTTCCAAGTGTCCAATGTAGGGTTCTCCTTCAGCAGCTGTAGCCAGTCAGCAGCCTATCCATGTTGTCCACCTTCACACATCTAGTTAAGTGCAAACTCATTGAAAATGTATTTTATATGTTCCTCACAGAAAGGCCAAGGAATCTGAGGTTGAAATAATAATAAATCACATAATTTTTTCATTTGGTAAAAACTGAAAATGGGCCCCACAGGCCCAACACCACACAAGGGTTAATGCTTTTAAAAAGCTAAGAATAATGCTACAATACCTTAATACTAGCTGTCCATTTTAAAAGTGTGTAAATGAAGGCAGTGGTCACATCAGAGGTCACTGTACATTTTATTCCTTAAGACATAGCAGATTATTCTTCAGGATATATTTTGTTTTCTCCATCTGAATTGACATGGCAAAATATTAAGGCAGAACATTCAATAACTGCATGAAATAAATGTTAATTTTTATTTATTTATTTATTTTATTAATTTATTTTTTAAAGCTCCTCCTCAAATGAACAGGAACTATGTTTTATGATCACATACATATTGCTGTATGCTTACAATTTACTGCTGAAAGCTGTTAAGCTGCAGCCACATATGAACCACACTATTAGAAATGAAGGTTCTGTTCAGGTACATTTTTCGTTCATCAAGGGACAAACAATGTAAATGTTCTCTCAAAGGTACAACAGTGGCTTCAAGTTTTAATTGTAATCCTTAAATAAGTTTATTTCCCAGTGGAAAAGTATGCATTTGTACCTTTTCATAACCAAATGTTTTAAACAGAACAGTAAAATAAAAGCCTGGAGGCGAGACGGGGTGTTTGGAGTCAAAACAACTTAGAACATATCATTTCAGTGGATTATGGTACAGTTATGTTCCTGACTAAAGGTACTGAGATGTACCTTTGAGGGTCCCGCCCCAGTGACAAGAGATAGTGATAGTTCTGCCGAGAGATATTTCATATAAAATATATCTAAACTTTTCTCTCACAGTGTTACTTTTGAAGGTCCGCCAGCTTCATCCAGGGTTTTGTCCTTTGATGGGAACCTTTTAGATGAAATAATTGGTTATAGCTAATAAATAATTGTGTTTCTTTGAGTGCTGTTCTATAGACAGCGATTTTTAAGACTCTCTTTAGGTAACAGTACAAAAGGTTTGCCATCATATAGAACCATGCAGTGAACCATTTATGCATTCAATTGGCTCTTTGAGTTGTCATAGTTCTATATATAACCACTGACAAAGCCATGAAGAAACACTTTAGTGGTAACTTTTCATTACCTTGTTAATGTCATTGGTGTGGATATGTCATAAAATCACTTAGACAACACTTTAAAAATCATTGACATGTTGGTGGGTCTGGACTTTCAGTTCTCCATGCTTATATCATAATAATAACCAATACGTTTGCTAAGTAATAAGCTTTAGATTGTGTATATACAAAGGCACTTAAACCTTACAGGTTGAGAACTGATGTTTGTTGTTCTGCTGTGCTATATATTATTATTACATTACAGTCATGTGCAAAAGTTTAGGCACCCCTGGACAAATGGCTTGAAAATGCATAAACACATATAGAGAACACAGTTCTGCATGTTTTAATGCAGAATTAATACATGTTTTAATACAGAATTATTAATTTAATATTGAGAAATGAATAGAATATGAAATATAGCCAAAAGTTATGTCACAACTTCTGTTTTTTTTCCCAGAATGATAAATAAAAATTGTGCATGAAATGTGCAGAAAATCCCACATTTACTTGTGTTCCCTGTAGAGAATGTGTTTATGCATTTGTACCTAGAAACATTTAATCCAAACTTTTGCACACAATGATATGTAATTACATAACTATGTAGTTATTTACACTTAGTTTCAGTTCACATTTGTTATTGAGAAGTTCAAGTACACTTTTTTAATAGCAAAAATGACAAATGGTCAGCAAAACATTTTTCATTTTAAATCAAACTTAAATGTCTCCGGCTAAAGGTGACTTCTAAGTTCAGGGATAACACGAATATGGTGGGCACCCCCTCAAGAGATAATAGGAAATAAAACACGAGTGCCAAAATGTGCTTCATGCTCTGCTGGGATGTTTTAAGAGGGCTAATCGAGTCCCCTTTTGCATGATTTGATGTGCTGATTGGCTGAGATCGGAACACTGCTCTTCTTCTGTAGTGGCATTAAACAGTCATTAATCAGGATCACACACGCTCCTTTAACAGGACATGAGGACTCATCCTGGGCTAAATAAGGGGGGGGGGATTCAAATTAGGAACCAATCAGCTTGTGTTATGTCCAAATAGGCATGAATGACAGAGTAAAACTAGACAGGTTCTGCCCCCCTTCCAAATCAGCTTTAAGGGGACCAAGCACCCCTCAATTGGATCCTACTTAACCGGCAGGGCCAATTTGTATAGATGAGTTTCAGATGTTGCCAATCAACAGGCATTAAAACAAAACGAGAGGACTTTTTAATGGTGGAGTCCCAGGTTCCACTTCAGAAGCACCCTTCCATTCCCAACAACTCCAGCAGCCTTCATCCTCACCCCTGCTCCCTTTCCCTTCCCTGCGTTCTCCTCCTCTGCTCCCATGGACCCCCGCCGACTGGAGGGGGGAAGGTGGCTGTCACTGTGTCTGATTAATGACCCGTCGGAGGCATGTCCAGCCACATTAGGGCTCCATGTATCTCTCCGCATCCGCGCGGGGCCGAGAGCTTTTGTTCTGGGAGGAAATGGTGTCAGCGCCCCCGCAGCCGTTTGCCCATAAAAAGATAAAGATTTACTGTCATCAGAGGGGCCAGATTAAAAGCGCACAATGCCGACATTGATTTTTGCCCAAAAAATTCACCGTTTTGGGAAAACTCATTCCAGGCAGCCGGCACCCTGATATGATCAGCTTATTTGGAAAGGGGATAATATGGAATCTTCTCCCAGAATGAACTTTGAAAGAAGTAAATTGTAAATATTGATTTCTGAAATGAACTGTCAATCTTGGTTGCGGCAGATTATTCCTATCATCCAGCTCCAACCCCTAGCGACGATGAATTCAAAACTGCTGACAAAGTGGAGCGTATAGGATTTCTGTTAGGAGAAGAAGGCCGGCCGGCAAGGCCCGAGCCGGCGCCCGGTAATGGCTGTTCAATTTTATCAGATAGCGCGGGAGATCTCATCAGAGGCGAAAAATGAAATGAACTGTGACTCCGAATCAGTATCCCCTGCTCTTATCCCGGCGAAAATCATCCGAGCGGGGCCGAGGGCTTTCCATTACTTCAGGTCACTTCATTACGGCGAGGCACACCGGACCCAATTGTGGCAAACAAAGCGGGCCTTTCCTGTCTCACCCAGGGGTCGAGTGTGAGGGCCAGTCTGATAGGCCCAGCGACGTGTCCAGGGTTATCCTATTACCACTTAAGAGGGATGGTGAAAGGCAGCAAATCTTGACCACTTGTTTGTTATCCTTTCCCCAACCTTTTTATTGTCAGACTTGTGTGTGGGGGGGATTCTATTATTTCTTCCCTTGTTCCTTATGGAGGAATATAATTCATCTTTTCCGCTGATTGTTTAAAATTGATTTTTTCCCCTTTCCCTGTCTGAGGCATTGGATCATGTCATTTGAAACTTGGTGAGGGAGGGAAGCTGCTTGTAGAGCATCAAGAGTGGTATATTATCATATGAATCTACTCTTTGCCTTTGATAGAATAACTTCTCAATACTATTGATGCATTTATTCATTTATTTATTTTATATATAAGGTGAATGTTTTATCCACCTTATTTCTGTGCCCTATGCTACTTTGAATGGCTTATGGATGGAAATGTAAACAGACTGTACATGTTCAATATGCCAAATGCTAATAACATCATGACAATAATTTGGGAATACATGAAACTGTAAATAGTTTTTATTGTTGGGATGCTAAAATTTTGTGTCTACTGATCTGAATTGTAACTGATCTGCCAAAAGAAACCTTAACCTCAACCGCTGGAATCAGAAAACACTCGTTTTAACCTACATGGAAATATTTGTGCTAAAATTTCATTTTTCTTTTTTTAAATTTTATTAACACTGTAGTATAACTAGACATAAAACCACAAAGCAACGGCATAACATAACAATGTTTAATATAGAAATCTGTTCATTCGCAGGAGGTTTTTTAAACAACATTACTAAGCTAATGCTCCAAATTTGGTAGCACCAAACTAGCTGGGTTCGCGTTATGCTGGATTTTGATGTCAGCTCTCAGGCAACAACATATTCTTTACTTTGCATGTCAAGTTTTTTAAAATAAGAAGGCTTGAACTCAAAGTCTTTCTTCACTGGGGTGGTAACCTGTTAGCCGGTTAGCCTTCTATTAACCTACTCAGCCTACTCTTTTGAGAGCAGAATATATCCAGACACAGAGAATATAATGTGTAACCCTGTTACTGAAAATTAGCAGAAATGAAGTTCAACCGGCAGTTTTTCATATGGTTGGATTTTACACGGCTGGAATTTCAACGATAAGAACTGGGCTTTTTTAAGTTGTGACTATAAAGCCACATTTATGTGTCCTTTGAAGCTCAGTGCTTTCTTGAGAGGTTGCTGCTCATAACATTCCTGTTCTTTCCAAACTTTCAGCTTCATTCAGCTTTAGCACTAGCCACAAACTGCATGTTGTTGCAAAATGCCTTTGAAAAGTACTTATTATTTCATGCTGTAACACTTCCACTTCCCAATTGGATCTTTCAGCCTTCATTGTGAAAAATAAGGTGGATGTGATACATGACGCATAGAAAATCACTGAATTCCCTGATGCCAAAACATTTATAGCAATGCGTTATAATGTCCTAGAATGAGATCAAACGAAGACTTCATATTACAGTTGACTTTTTTACTATCATTAAACTAACATGATTTGCTTTCAGAATGTGTGGACAAGCTTGTTTAGAGTGCATCCAACAATAAAGACAGCAAAGGGCATCTTTTATACAGTGATAGGAAACACAGCATCACAGAGAAAGCTATAATTGACCAATCAATACTCCACCCATGATGTAACTGTTACATGAATGACTGTTCTTTACAGAGTTGCCACATAATTGTGAATATATTCAAAAACTTCACAGGTTGGACATGTTACATACATATACTTTAATATTTATAAGCAGTTTGTGTCAGCAATCTCAAGCTGACATAGCATGTTTTATGTATAGTGCATAATATTGTATTAGCATAAGAGGGCCTTAAAATAGAGATGACATTTTGTCCATTTATTACACTGTTATTAAGCATTATTTCTATGTGAGGTAATATAAGGAATATTCCTAGTAAAGAGCACAACATATCAGTTCTACAGAAGATTTTGATGTTGTAAAGGTGATATTTTTCAAATTTTCTCATGTGTGTGAGTTTATATGTTCCTGTAGAAACTTGTTGTCACACATTATTTAAATGCTAGTGACATACAAAGGTTCACATAACATGCATAAGCAATGTCTATTTATAAGTAGATTATGATTGTAATCGCAACAAATAATATTTACAGAAAAAGTCTTAAGCTAAAATAATAAATATTTGTTCCATTTATAACACTGTCATAAACTTTCATGAATAAGTCCATATATAACATATATGAGGGTACGTATTTGTGGCTTGCAAAAAAGTGGTCAGACGTACGCATATCCCATGAGACCAGGTTGTATTAATTTCAGTGTTACTGAGCTCTACTAAAGCCTGAGTAGACTGATAAATCAATGTAATGATCAGTTATTAATCTGTATTATTGAGCTCTACTAAAGCCTGAGTAGACTGATAAATCAATGTAATGATCAGTTATTAATCTGTATTACTGAGCTCTGCTAAAGCCTGAGTAGACTGATAAATCACTGTGATGATCAGTTATTAATCTCAGTGTTATTGAGCTCTGCTAAAGCCTGACTAGACTGATAAATCAATGTGATGGTCAGTAATTAATCTGTGTTACTGAGCTCTGCTAAAACCTGATTAGACTGATAATTTAATGTGATTGTCACTTATTAATCTCAGTGTTACTGAGCTCTGCTAAAGCCTTAGTAGATTAATAAATCAAAGTGATCAGTTATTAATGTCAGTGATACTGAGCTCTGTTAAAGTCCGAGTAGACTGATGAATCAATGTGATGATTATTTATTAATCTCAGTGTTACTGAGCTCTGCTAAAGCGTGAGTATAGTTATAAATCAGTATGATGATCAGTTATTAATCTCAGCGTTACTGAGCTCTGCTAAAGCCTGAGTGGACTGGTAAAGTATTGTACTATTCATTTATTAATCTCAATGTTGCTGAGCTCTGCTAAAGTCTGAGTTTACTGATAAATCAATATGATCAGTTATTAATCTCAGTGTTACTTAGCTCTGCTAAAGCCTGAGTAGACTGATAAATCAATATGATCAGTTATTAATCTCAGTGTTACTTAGCTCTGCTAAAGCCTGAGTGGACTGGTAAACTAATGTACTATTCATTTATTAATCTCAATGTTGCTGAGCTCTGCTAAAGTCTGAGTTTTCTGATAAATCAATATGATCAGTTATTAATCTCAGTGTTACTTAGCTCTGCTAAAGCCTGAGTAGACTGATAAATCTGTATGATGATCAGTAATTTATTTCAATGTTACTGAGCTCTGCTAAAGCCTGAAGTATAGTTATAAATCAATATGAAGATCAGTAATTAATCTCAGTGTAAGTGAGCTCTGCTAAAGCCTGAAGTATAGTTATAAATCAATATGAAAATCAGTAATTAATCTCAGTGTTACTGAGCTCTGCTAAAGCCTGAGTAGACTGATAAATTAATGTGGTGATCAGTTATTAATCTCAGTGTTACTGAGCTCTGCCAAAGCCTCAACAGACTAATAAATCAATTTGATGGTCAGTTTGTAATGAAAATGACCAAACTAATACTCTCTTCAGTAGTGGACATGTTTGCAGATGATAAAATTAGCATTGTTGTTCTAGACTCCAGCTAGCAAACCATTAACAGCCAAACTTTATAAATTAATAAAACTTTTATACCATGTTTTTTATATCCAATATAATCCAAATGTATTATAAAAGTATTCTGAATATGATACTGTTTGTTATGTACAGTGTATTCATTATTTAGCCATCTCTTCTTTTTTACTTCTCTTTTGCCTAACCCTGGTTTCTTATTTTTTCACAAGTGTCCTGTGGAACACTGAGCATATTAAACTTTAGGACAATTGTGACAAAATATTGCATTTCTGGGCGGTGCATGAATAGGCTAATTCCACATTCTGTCTAATGTTGATATGCACAACCACTGCAGTAGCAGATTTACATTAGTTAAAAAGGTCGAAGTTGAAGTCCAACAATACATTAAGTGACTTTTAGTAGCACCCTGAGCTGAGAAAATGATGAGGTGTGTAAACCTGCAAAGAAAAGTTAGTGTCCAAAATCCAAGTGCTTGAGCTACACATACATTTCAAGGCTTTATTTCTGAACGTAGATAGAGGAATGTGGAGGGGCCTGGAGTGTGTGATTCTGAAATAATGCTCTCCGGTGTGAAATGATTTCCTGTTAAATAGGCAGACCAGCTATAAAACTCCACCCTTCAAAATGATATGTGAGGCGCATGTATGTTATGGTTATAATGTGGCTGAAAGGAACCCCATATAACAGAAGGTACTTTTTGCCCATGACTGACTTATGTTTTATTTCACCTTCCATAGGCAGAGCTGCTGTATTGATCCTGAAGGTAGTTCAATATGCAGGGGGGCAAGGGCACTTGATAGCTAGGCGGGTGAAAAATGATGTCGGCCTGAGCGGGGAGATTTGTACGGCTGCGATAAGAAGAGAGAAGGTATAAAGACACACATTCCACAAGATAGACTTACAACTGGAATCAGCCTTTTTTGTTTTTTCGTGTTGGGCAAGTTGGGAAGTGTTAGACACTCTTGTCCCTATTTTCTTTAAGATTTTCTGGCATTTGGTATTAAAAGAAAGTAAAAATTGACACCTATAAGTTGATGTGGTAGTTTCTGTTCTTGTCATGAGAAAACATATCATTGCTTTCAGAACAAAACCAAGTGATTTGTATTCGAAGTGATTTTGAGCCATTTCTATGTTAGCTATTGTAGACTTATTAGCTGTGTATTAAATTTTGATGATTGTGGCATAGAAAAAAACTGAAATGGAAGCTTTAACGAAAGTTCTGCCAAGAAGACTCTAATGACATGTCATTCGTTTTTTACTCCTGACCAATCACGGCTTACACGTGTCTTTAAAATGACTTGACTTATGGACCTGTTCTGCTGCTTTCAAGTATCCATCTTCACTCTTGTCTCTTAAGCTTTTGGGTGGAAATATTGATGTTTGATCCTAAAATTCCAGAGAAGCAGCAGCACAGATACTAATAAAATAGGTTTAATGTTTTAATGTTAGTAATTCCTTCCAGCAAGTTATAGTTCCTTAACAAGCAGCTCGCTGCTACGTCAGAGTAACGAGCTCCGCCCACTCAATGCACAGCTGGAAGTTCGTTCTCCAGCTCCTTACACTAAATTCCCAAACGGTCATCACCACTGAGCAGATTTTCAGTCAGCAGCTGTGGCAGCAGAACACAAACAACCTGGAGTTAGGCAGAAATTAACCCAATATCATTCGCCAAACGTGTGGTCTGATCTTCAAAGTCTGACCGAATCAAATTGAGCTGTACACTGATGCAATATCAAGTTTAGCTCAGTTTTGTCCATTTTTCCAGATCAGTATTAATGTTGTTTTGTTCCAACCAGTCTATAAAGCATCTCACAGCCCATTTTGTTTGGTGAATGGCATTGTGTTCATTTCTGGCTGATTCCAGGTTGTTTAGCTGTTCTTCTGTCACAGCTGCTGACTGTAAAGTTGCTCAGTGGTGACGACAGTTTGGGAATTTAGTGTAGTCTCATCTTCAGAGTCTGACCAAATCGGCGGTCAAATGTGATCTTAAAAGTGTCCGTTTTCTGTTTGTGGCAAAGTAAGAAGTAAAAACGTTAAAATGGCTTGAGCGTCTCCTACAGCTGTCAAAGTCGTTGCTTAGCAACAGCGTCTCAGCGGAGTGATACAGTGTTTGTGAAAAACCTGTGATCTTATGGTGAAATATCAGCACAGATGAACGCTTCTTAACCAAGCTTGCATTGCCAAAACTAACTGTTGTATAATAGTTTTTAATGCTCTAAATGACCTTAAAATGCCACTTACATCACAGAGTGACTGTCTGTTTATGTTCCAGGTTGTAATTTAGACCTGTAGATACTGAACTTCTGCAAATGCTTTCTGCAAAATACAGAAAACTTGGAGAGACCCTTTCAGTTATTCTGCTTCTGAACTGTGGAACTTCTGTGAATTTATGTTTAGCTGACTGGTAACTGAATATAAATGCTAATATTTTATGACATTATGAAGCCCCATTCTTTTGTTTAGAGTTATGCTTACTACTAGCTACTTAGCAATTATACAAGCTCATGACAAGCATTATAAAGCATACAAAAGACCTTATAATGCCTATCGTGAGCTTGTTTTATAAAGTATGTTTGAATAATTTACAAACAATTCATAGGAAGTGATACCAAGTTTGCATTTTCAAATGGTTTAATGAGATATTAAAAACAAAAAGCAACAAATATTATTTTTAACATATTATACTTTTGTATGGGAAGCTATACAAAAGAATTCTTCCTTTGATTCGTCTTTCCTTTGTGCTTCAAAGCAGGACAACGATGCAGTAGTGCTGTGGTTCTGAAATCAAATGGGATTGCAAAAGAAAAGAGTTAGCTTTCCGTGGGCAGATTGCCTTTGTGCTTGATTACGAAGTCTCTCTTGTGGGTCACTCGGAGCTTGCAGAACGCGCCCGAGCTTTGGTGGAGTCTCATCTGAGGGATATCCCGCATGCCTCAAACTCCTGGATCTATACATCGACCCAGTCTACTGTTACACCCTCCCAGCACACGGCACACTTAGATGACACTGATATTAGCCTTTGCTCTCAGTGCTGTCCTCCAACAAGACAGCCTTTATATCTAGGTGATTTCCCAGCCTTTCTCTAACCAGCGATCTGCCTTATCAACCTCTGCTTCTCTTTACACTTTGGACTCTTTGTACTAAGGTTTGCTTGGGACACAATTGCATCAAGTCATATCAAAACAGTACTTATTTTATGTCTATTGCTGCCTGTATCTCAAAGAGTGTCTAATGTATTCTGACAAATTTACTGCATCTTTATTGGTGTAGGACAGATCAAAAAATATTTAAGCCCAAAAGTTAAAACTTATGTATTTTAATTACAATTTTCCAATAAATTAAAATACATAAATCCAATGTAAAAATTTAATTATAATTTATGTTTCTCCATCATGTTCAGTAAACCTGAATAAATTAAATAACATTTATATTAGAAGCACTTGTAGGATTTATGCAATTCTTTTACATCACATTTCTGTATTTCTAAAGAGTAAATAGTACCTTCTGTATTCACAGTACAATTACTTAGACTGTGTAAATGAATTAAATGACAAAACGTTAAATTCACAAACATTTACTGTAGTTCAAACTGTATTAAACAATATTTGAGTCTCATTACAGACACCTGTAAACTTTAAAGTCTAATGAGAAAGAAATAAACAGAACTTTATAGATTTCAGCCGTGATCAAATTCCCTGGTTTAGAATTTCTATTCACTCCCGACTGAACTACTAATGAAAGCAGATGTTTATGTGCACAACTTTCCTATTGAGGCGCAGCTCTCATGCTAACCATCATGCAAGTTATCAGCTAACGCTAACGGTCGCTAACATGCCATGCTAATCTGTCGAGATCACCTACAGCTACAAAAAAACATGAACTGTTGATTTGAATATTAATGGAATACAACTTTATATACAGCTTCACTATAAATCACTGCCATTATTTATTCAATCTAACTTTTGTAGCTGTTAACAGACCTAGCATAGATGCTAGCTAGTGCACTGGTGTTTTTCTAGAGCTTCTCTCAAAATAAGCAAAATGAAACATTAATATCTGGTCAAAAACATTAAAAACACAAATTAAGGTAATGCACATCACTATTTCATTGCAGTTGCTCTGAATAACAAAGGATGGCTGGAGATTGTAAAAATAAAAAGAGCCGTTTCATGTCCACCATGCCAGCTGAAGCAATGCCCTGGTTGATGATGTGTTTTCTGTTACTATTCCACATGCGCACTGGCTCCTAATGAGATTTAGTGGAAAATTCTAACATGTCTTATACAGTTCAATTAAATCAGTTTTGGATTTATCCAAATTGGGTTGCTTTCAGTGAATATAAATACGTAAAGTATATATTTTTTATGTTTTTAAAATATGTTTTGTGTAACATATATGCTTAATGTTTATAGTTAGATTAAGTGACCCTTAAATAAATAAACAAATTAATTAATTAATTAATTAGTCCCACAATGGGGAAATTTCACCTCCGCATTTAACCCATCCGTGAAGTGATACACCACATACACTCTAGTGAGCACACACACACACACTAGGGGGCAGTGAGCACACTTGCCTGGAGTGGTGGGCAGCCCAATCCGCAGCACCCAGGGAGCACCTGGGGGTGCTCTGAAGGTGAAGTGCCCTGCTCAAGGATGCCTCCGTCATGTACTGCTCTGGGGATCAAACAGGTGACCTTCCAGTCACAGGGCTGGTTCCCTAACCTCCAGCCCATGACTGCCATAAATCATAAATGGCAATAAATCATTTTTTTAGTGTACATTTGCAAAAGCAGAGCACAAAATTCTCTGATGGGACTGAAATATGCATCCTAGTCTTGCAGGGCTGGATGTGATCTTGTAACAAGAATATCTGGGAGCAAACATGGGGAATTTTGAGATAAATATGGGCAGGAATGTAGACCTCAAAATAGAGACAGTGGTCAACGCTGTCTGCCGCTAGCCCATGCATGGATAAAACTTAGCTCAATTAACTGATCATGACCATTCAGGTATGTAACAGTTAATCATTAAATGATATATTCACATTACTCTGTAACAGACATATAAACTATTACTTTACAATTAAGTGACTTTTACTTAATAATCAACAAATCTATCCAGAAATGTACTTATTCCCATGTTCAGTCTACATATGTTAATTTATGTCTCCTTGTTTTATTAACTGATTGATGATGAACTAATCAAATTCAGATGTTAGCCAATACAAGTGAATATATTATTGTTTACAAAAGTATCCTAAAAAAATAGTAATAAAAATAATCTTGGCCACTAATGTAGTGTGTCATTTTGAGCCTGAATAAAAACACTGCTAAACTGCAAATAAAAATTGAGCCGCCAAATAATTTGATGATATGATTTTTACATTTTTGTAGGCTGTAATCTAAAGTGAGTAAATTCATTATTATAAACACATGCCTAGAAGTCATTTACAAACATCTTTACTGTAAAATAATGTAAAGAATAAAGGCTCTTATCCATTCTGCTTAGAAGCCACCATTTGTGACAGAAGACCAGACGTTAAAGATGTAGGTGTGAGCTGATTGGCTTTAGAATTAAGGCAAAGGCACTGCAATAAAACATGAAGCAAATGACACCAGACATGCCCAGATAGGGGGGATATAAAGCCCCTCTGCATCGGGCATTGGTGCAGTGGAACTGCGTTCTCTGGAGTGATGGAGCTCCATCTAGTACCTTTAGGAGGAGCTGGAGTGTTGCAGAACTGACCATCCACCATAAGTACCTGACCTCACTAGTGGTCTTGTGCAATCAAATCCTCAGAGCAATGTTCCAACATCTAGTGTAGAGTTCTAGTGTAGGAGTAGAGGCCATTATAGAAGACTTGTTGGATGAACATATATATATATTGAATTGAACAGGTGTAGGGTTAGGGTTAGTATGCATGTCATTTTGGATGCACACGATGATCTGGACTTTGAAAAAGTCCAAAGTTTGAATTAAAAGAAAATAAAAGGAGGAAGAAAGAGAAGAAAAGAGTGCGACTAAGTTATAGCCTTCAGTTACGTTCCAGAGCACAGGGCAATTTAAAGCCTCGAAATGTGGAATTAGAGGGGATTTGATGCGTTTCAAATGAAAGAGAGAGGGGACAGCATCAGCGGAGTGGTATCTTCAGGCATTATTTAAGTAATGTCTTCTGGCACGTTTGAGGCGATGGACGAGACGAGGTCTAAGAAAATGAGAGAAAAAGAAGAAAGGGGTATTGTGGAAAATGTAGCCTTCATTGCTGTAACAGAGAGAGCTTTCCAAGTGGACTTTTTGCTGCGTGATTGTGAAAATGTTTAGGCAGCCACATTTGCGAGATTGAACGAGTCATACAGAATACAAACAAAAAACATCAACCTGATATTATAACTGGCACATTTTCGTCAAAATATCAACATTTACAGGCAATTTCACATTCCATTGATTTTCTATACATGCCACCTTATGTAGCAGCTCTAAACGCCTAAAAATGGGACTTGAATATAATAGATGTACGTATAAACCAATTCATTGCTATTTCCAGCCTGTTTAGTGTTGCTTAAATTCAACAACAGTATTCAGCTCAATAGTGTAGGATTTTAAGCTGAAAATGCAATCCAATGTAACCTATAGAATGAATTCTTCAGACTGAATGGGATGTAGATTTTTTTGTTATTTAAAGAAGCTAACGTCCTCTTGGTGGAACAGCGTGTTTATACTGGTTTGGTGCTGATTAAGCTGGTCAAAACACATGTTGGTTTTGGTGGTGATCAGCATAACAACTTCTGTTGCTGCTGACCAGCATACCAGCATCCAAAACGTAACATATCCATGTTGTCAGAACAAAACCTCATATCTCCAAAACGGTAACTGTATAGGAGAAGGAAAAAACACATTTTACTTTTAATGTAAGCTAATGGAACCAGAATTTTTGCCAACTCATTTTGGGTTATTTCTTTTGGTCCTTTCATCATGCAATTCTGACACAATGTAAAGGACAACATGCATTTTTAAATTATTATAAAAAATGACAAATGACAAAAATGAAGATACAAGGTTTTGTTCCAACAGCAGTAATATGCTGGTTTGCTGGTGATCACACTACGGAATTTGTGAAATTTAAGCTGGTCTAAGGAGGTTTATGCTGGTTTGACTGGTGACCAGGCATGCTGCTCTATGCTATTTTTCTTGTAGGACTGCCTGGCTTCAATGAACGACAACAGCATAGACTAGTTTGGTAGTGTAGCATTTTAAAACTTGAAATTCTAAAATTCAGAATTTGTTACACTGGATGTAGATTTTTTTTGTTGTGTAAACATTGAGTTAACCTGGTGGTAATTTATAGACTAAATAACATAACATTCTGTAGCTTCTCAAAACTCCAGCCTGAATTCATTATATCAGAATGTAATTCTGATGTAATGGATTTGAGGTCATCTCAGCATGGTGGCCAATTCTTTGCTGTTTCCAGTCGGCTTATTTTTGATGAGCAACAACATAGTTCAGCTCAGAAGTGGAACATTTCAAACTGAGTACATAACTTTCTGTAGTTACTTCAAACTCCAGATTGAATTTAATTGATTGTTTTCAATTGCATGTAGTTTTTTTTGTTGTTGTTGTTATTTTTATGTAAATGAGCTAACAGTAGCATGGTTACATATTTGTTAATTATCAATAATATAATATAATATAATATAATATAATATAATATAATATAATATAATATAATATAATATAATATAATATAATAATCAATTAGTAAAATAGCATCATGTAGCTCAACAACATAGCATTTTAAACTGGAAATTCAACCATTTGTCATTGACTCTATCCTCCAGCCACAGTTTTTAGTCATGTGAGCAAGCTAATATTACTATGTGGAAAATTAGTTTTTTCACTGTCAATAATGCATTACACTGACTTACATTCTGTTGTTATCCCTAAATTAAATGTTAAGTTGAGCTAACAGAAGAATGTTTGTTGTCCTATGAAGTACAATTATGGTGCTTTTCCACTGCATCTTACAGCTCAACTTGATTTGAATCGACTTGACTTGACTCGACTCTTTGTTTTCCATTGCAGATATACTACCCCTTCAATGCAGGTGGTCATCACAGGGATGCCACATGAAACTGCCATGATGTGAAAGAAACAAATTTTCTTCAAAAGAGGCTGATGGCAGGAAGAAATTTCCTTCAGGATCAATAAAGTATCTATCTATCTATCTATCTATCTATCTATCTATCTATCTATCTATCTATCTATCTATCTATCTATCTATCTATCTATCTATCTATCTATCTATCTATCTATCTATCTGTCTGTCTATCTATCTATCAAAGCCTAACCTGGTAGCTAGCATTAGCATATGTGATTAGTGATTCTCTCCAACCAATCTGCAGTATTTCTTTTGTGGCACCTTTTTGGATCAGTTCAGCTTGCTTGGAAACTTAACAGAAGTGATAACAAAAATAGTGCAAGGTACCATATGTGGTACCTTGTGGTACCTAAGTGCCATATCTGCCTAATGACAAAAGACGAGCAGACTCGAGTCGAGTGGAGCTGAGCTGGTACCGTGCAGTGGAAAAGCACCTTTTGTTGTTGTTTCCAACCTGCCTAGTTTGTATAAGGTGCAACATAGTAGTCTAGCTTGGTAACGTAACATTTTAACCTGGAAACTGTTGTGACTCAAATCTAAACTCATTTTAACCTGGACTGTTGTGACTCAAATCTAAACTCATTTTAACCTGGACTCTTGTGACTCAAATCTAAACTCATTATGTTGAATTGGATTTTTCCCATGTTCTATATGGCCTAAAAGTTTAGTATTTCATAATTATCTCTTTCCACAGAATTCCTCTGCTTGTTTCACCAAGCTATTAAAACATTTACACACAATTGTTATTGAAATCCTTTGTTCTTGTTGACTTTTATGATTAAATAAAAAACAGTAAATAAGATCGTGGAGTTATACAGTCTTCACTTACACTGAAATGAGGGATTTGCTGTATTCTCCTCATGAGGGTTTATCTAGTCTCCTGCCGCTTCGAAAAGCAGACGTCGCTTGTGAAGAAACAAGAGCACATACACGTTGATTCAGATCGTACTAAATGTGTGTATTAGAGCTATCTGGATATTCACTTAAACAACAACTGCATCAAGCGCGTGCCCCCCATGGACCTCATTCAGCTCTTATCAACTCGTGGCGGCCGCAAGATAACTTGATTTGCTTAAGCAGAAAAAATCAAAAAGATATTCACGCCAGTGCGTCTTTTGCTGAAGGCCCTGGATGCTCTGCGTATTCAAGTGATCCCCTCTTCATTATACCGCTCTCTCAGGAGAGTCCGTACAGTGGCTCTTTATCTCTCTCTCTCTCTCGTGTCCCTGTCCCCCCGTTAAGGAAAAAAAGATTGGTGTAGCAAACAGGAGCGTCATCAACATGCACAGTGAGTTGGGTGTCATGCAGATAGCCCCTCTCTTTCGTTTTTTTAGTAATGGAGAGAACAAGAGATCGATAAGGAGTTGGAGATGGCTGTGGGCATGCAGCGGCGGCGGCCAGGTCCGCTTCGGCTGGCCTTATCCTGATGAATAATGCGCCTGTCATAATAGCTGGGATAATTTAATGCTGACGCTTAAGCAGGGTGATGAATAGCCTGTCTGCCAGTGGCACTGACATACTCCTGCCAAACAGGCCCAGCCCAAGTTCAGCTAGATCCATTTTCCACCACCCAGTCACAAGTGGAGAGCAGACAGAAATGCATGAATATTAATATTGCACTGATAAGAAAAACAAGATTAAGCAAGTGCTATTACTGCTACTACTAATGATAATGGAAACGATATTTCTACTATTACTATCACTAATCAAGCGAATGGAATCGCAAAGCCAAATAACATGTATGATTTTGCTCCTCATGACCTCATAATATCTGAGTCTATACTACTTCTGCTTTGCAATCACCGGAGAACTATGACTATCACAGCATGGCCTTCAATTTAATCATGGTCAAAACATGAGGACAAAAACCACCTCTACAATAATGCCAATTCCTGTTAGCATCTCTATGGGATCCCAGCAGCTTTCTAACGCTAAACTAAATTTTTTTTGGCTGTTCTACACCTTTAATGATGGTTCTTCAAAGGTTCTTTAGTAAATGGAAATTAAAATAGTATTTCTTTAGTAGTAGTGCTGTGCTGCTGGAGTTTTTAAACATCTCAGTGTCACTGCTGGACTGAGAGTAGTCCACCAACCAAAAATATCCAGGCAACAACGTCCTGTGGGCAGCGCCCTGGGACTACTGATGAAGGACCAGAGGATGATTAGCTCATACTGAAAGCGAGATGTGAGTTATCGTCTCTGGCTTTACATCTACAAGGTGGCCCAACAACGCAGGTGCATCTAATAGAGTGGACAGTGAGTGGACAGTGTTTAAAGCAGCACTGCTGTGTCTGATCTACTCATACCAGCAGAACACACGCTAACACACCACCATTTCGTCAGTGTTACTGCAGTGCTGAGAATGATCAACCACCTAAATAGAACCTGCTCTGTGAGGGTCCATGGGGGCCCTGACCACTGAAGAACAGGGTAAAAGGGGGTAACAAAGTATCAGAGAAACAGATGGACTACAGTCTGTAACTGTAGAACTACAAAGTGCACCTATATAGTAAGTGGAGCTGATAAAATGGACAATGATATGGAAACAATGAGCTGGTCATAATGTTATGCCTTATCGGTGTATATGATTCTCTTTACAAGCTTGACATGGGGACAATAGCAGAATGCTTTCCAGCGTTATATAGAACCACATACAATATGATGTTTCTAATGAGCCAATTTTTTATTTGTGCAGTATATTTTTACATTTTCAGCACTTGTATGGTAGATTTCTAACTTTCACTTTTTATTGAGCTCACCTATTGTTCATATTTGCATTCATGCACTGGGAATAGCTCTGGCAGTTAAGAGAAACCAGGAATGAGGTTCAGCAGCAATCAGTCACATCAAAGAGGATGAGAGGGATCTGATGGAAAGTTTTTCGGTGATACTTGAAGTTTGTCTACATAACACATTCATAACATTTTGCATAAACATTCCATAACATGTTCATGAACATTTAAATCAAGCCATAAAGCATATTTGTTTTACATGACATTAATATGGACTACAAAGTCATTTCACAGAGAGACATTTTTCAAAATAAACGTCCTAGTTTTTTATTCTGATGAACTGTATTACTTTCAGTAAAAGACCTCATTTCTGGACAGCCAAATTACCTGGCTTTACCCTTTTGGTGATTAAATGCTTTGACCCTTAGGCAAACCACCATACTGTGATTGAGTCAAATGATTTATGAGTAATGTACTTCTCGTATAATAAAGTGACATGCAAAAACAGGGTCCGACTTTATATTAATTGTTTCTAATAACTAATAACACAAAACACCGCCTTTATTACCACTATTATTACACAGTACCTACATAATAACTACACAGGAACTGACCACTGATTTTACAGTATAACTTTAACACTGTTCTACAGGAAAGTTCTTGTGATGGAATTGTGTAATTACATGAGGCAAAACTGAAGCTGATGCACATGTGTAATTACGCATGCTGTACTTCTGTAATCATCTGTAACACTGAATAATCAGTACTTACATTGTTATGGCATATGTAATTCATGTGTAACTATATAGTTAAGAGAGACACTTAATATAAATTTTAGGACCAAAAACAGATAATCAGAAAAGCACTTCACAACCAAAGGGATAAAGTGAGGCCAATTTTTGGCTGTTCAGAAATTAGGCATTTTACTGAAAATAATATAAATATAATATATTTATAAAAAAAGTTTTATATATATATATATATATATATATATATATATATATATATATATATATATATATATATATAAATAAATGTATCTCAATAAACTCCATATTAATCATGTTTATACCTGTATACATATTAATACTTAAATTAATTTAATTACATAATAAATGTTGACAAACATGTTATGAAGTGTTTATGAAAGCTGTTATGAACGCATTATGTAGACACCCTTCAAGTACAGTGTTACTGAGTTTTCTAGCTTACATGTTTAGCTCATCCTAAGTATGAAAGTAGACCCAGTAGTGAGTAGAAACATTTCTTAGTGGTTTAAGAGAGGAGATGGAGGGTGGACAGCCTTTTCTGTAAGGAACAATCAGCAATAACAAACAATATGCTTGCAATGTCTATAAAGCTAGTTGATTCCAGCAACTCAAGTCCTTAGTAATAAAGCAAAGCACTGTAAAACGGTGCCTGCAAGAATTCATCTCTGTTAGTGCATTGAAACTTAAGTTTCTTTATATTTGAATGTTCTGCTCCACCTTACATGCCGTTCACCAGAATGCAACTGATCATTTTAACCCTCTACTGCATGGTGTTGCCATATGCCACTTACTTGTATTACATTATCTAAATATCTTACTAAAAAGCAGTAACATAAAATCTGTTTTCCTATTTAATTGTGGAAAGAGGGTCTTTTACTTTAAAAAGACAAATACTTTATGACATCACATGACCAAGAATTCTTATTATGATATTGTTATTACCACACATTGCAAATATCAATTGAAAATGTATTAATTTCCAGTACTTGTAAATATTGGGTCATACATTTTACTAAATATTTTCAATGTTTTCAATAAAATTATGTTTTTAGAGACAAATTAGTTTCTATGTTTTTTCCAGGATACTCCCTGGACAGGTTGCCAGTCCATCGCAGGGCAGACAGACAAACATACACATTCACACCTAGGGGCAATTCAGCATGTCCAATCGGCCTAACTGCATGTCTTTGGACTGTGGAAGGAAACCAGAGAACCTGGAGGAAACCCACGCAGACACGGGAAGAACATGCAAACTTCAACTCAGTATCATCCAAAAAAAAAAAGTGTTTTCTTGATTCTTATATGTTTTACAGCTAAAATAGCCTGACAAAGAACACTGAACAAAGTGTACAAAGTGTGTGCAGAACATTGAAAACATCATATTCATTTAATCTTTACCCAGTTGTCCCCATTAAAAAAGAAAAGGTATTTCTTGTAAACAAAAAATGATGTCAGTCAGTTATTTAGAGTCGTTAAACACTGACAAATTGACCGCAAAGATAAGAGGAGGTTTAAATTTAATGGAGGGTTCTTAAAGAACCATTTTTGGAGATTACATAAGTAAGTGTAAAGAACCTAAAGTTTCAAGAACCTCCACACACTCTCAAAAATAAAAGGGAGTAAACTGTCTCTGGGGCAGTTCCCCCCCTTGTAACTGGGTACATCTCAGTACTTTTAGTCAGGGAACATCACTGTACCATAATTCATCCCGTCTCGTCTCCAGGCTTTTAATTTTATTGCTCTGCTTTGAAACATTCGGTTATAAAAAGGTACAACTTTTCACCTGGATAAGCCTTAAAACCGCTGTTGTACCTTTGAAGGAACATTTATATTGCTGGTGCCCTGATGAATGAAAAATGTACCTGCACAGAACCTTTATACCACTTAAAGACTTTTTAGGAACCATTTGGGAACCATTTTGGATGTTGGATTTGTTCGGTCATATTTCTGCATTTCTAACAGACCTTTTAAAAAATTAGTAGTATTTTATTCTTCTTCCTCAAAGACGCTTCCAATAAAGCCTGGGTGAGCAGTTCTTTGCATTCAGGATCCTCTTCCAGCACAGGAGTCCATCTACAGTACATTCACGTTGGCAAGCTTGGACACCCGGTTTGTTTGCTTTGCGCATGGGAGGCTTGTGTACAGAAAGCGGAATTGATTTGATTCCTAACTCCCTTATCTATAAATGTTTAGGAACAGAGCAGTTTTTATGATTTATTACTTCAAAGCAATAAAGTCTCCTGTTGACAAAAACCCCAAGAATGAGCTCACTTCTTATCCAGCTTAGCACATCTATAGTTCAGCCAAGACCAAGTGCTCAAAAAGATATTTTGATTTTGTTGACAGAAGGTATGGGAGGAAAAAAATAATGGGACTGATAAAAACTGCAATTATGATTTTTTTCCAACCATGATGGTTTGATAAATGGCATGTGTTTGAGAGTTGGGATGTGGTTGAAGATGTGCCTATTGATTGTGTTCACAGTGGATAAAGTAACATTTGACCTTTTTCGAAATCCAATTGTCGGATGCTTTGATGTGGCAGACAGATATGAAGTCCCAAAATGATATGAGCCACCATGCATAGTATAAAGAGCACAATGCCATTGGCTTTGTCTGAGGAATCTAAATGTATGATAATCATACATGTTATTATAGGAAGCCGTAGCGCTCCACACACATTATCTCACCACCTAAAGAGTGACAAGTTGCTTTAAGAACAAGACCTGAATCTCAAAGTGGCAACACCAAACAGGCTTTGACATTGCAGTGTCTGCAGGCTCTGCTTAACCTGCCTAAATATTTACCTGTCATGTTTGATCCCCGAGTAAATACCAACATATGAATCGATGGTAAAAGACGTTCAGAGTGCTTTACTACCAGGGAGAACAATTCATGCTGTCAAATTAGATGACAGGGAAAACTTTTGACCTGATGTGCCCTTGAAAATTTGTGTCGGCTTTAAAATAGTATTGTACTATTTTAGTGTTACACTGGCCTCATAAATGGGCATCGAGTACAAGCCCAGCTTTAGAATGACAGTAGATTAATAAAAAGTACTGAAAAAACATGGTAAACACTGAAACTCCCTTAGAAGTTGTTTTTTGCTAAATTGTGCAAATGTAGTTATGTAATTACACTTTAATTACGCTGCTAGTTACATAATCAACTTCATTCATCTCTGATTTGTCTTTGAATCATAGACAGATTTGAACTTGAAAAGTGAAAAATGTTTTCATTTGCTTTGATGTCAAAAAAATTACAAAAAAATATGGTTAAAATGTGCATAGTTTTTCTTTCTGCAAAAACACAGTAACTTTATAAATTTAAATCATAATAATTTTTTTTCTTCTACTAATAAACAAAGACAGAAATAACGGGTTTCTGGGGCTCTGGGACTCCCAATTAACCTCTTGGACCCCCATAATTTCTGTCCATCAGGGAAAAATAGAAAGTCAAATACAAATTCAGAGAAAAGTCATTGTTTCACCTACAAACAACTTCTGTCTTTGGTATTCTTAACTAACTGGGGCTACAGCACTGGACTACCTTGGGCTGGTGCTGTTGAAAACTAGCTCACCCATTTGGTCCTTCGTAGTTTAGCAACTGTAACTATGCAAAGGATAGCTTTGACAAACTTCATTACATGCCTCAAATTTTTTGTAAATCAGAAAACTTCCCAGTTTCCCAGGAGTTTTTTGAGTGAAGAATGAACTGTTACTCATTTCTCAAATCCAAGAAACAAGAAAACAGCATTCCCAGAACATTTTGCAGCCATTTGTTGCTGCCATCAGCATGACTATGGAGAGTGAGTCAGCAGGCAGGCAGAGTAGCCAGCCCACATGGGATCTGCCCAATACCAGGGGGCATTTCCTACATTGCTTATAAACACAAATGTGACTTTGATTGAAAGTTTTGGATCAGCACTTTGAACAAAAATTGTCTGCTTGGTTCACTGAACTTAACTCAGGAGCTAATTAGCAAGGCTTCATGAATTAAACTGACAGTGTTAGAAGAGGGAGAGTGCTAATCACTGCAGAGCTGTGGCCTGGAAGGAGTCTGGTTTGATACTTTTAGCCAGACCAGACTTTACTCATGGTCATCTGTGCCAATGCCGAAAGCTTTGCAAGCTGAGTTGCTTTCAGAAATGTGTAAACAGGAGGTCTGGCAATATTGGCTTAGAGATTTGTATCCTATGCATAGAATTGCACTGATACCACAGCTGCTTATGGCTTAGAGTCCAATATAGCACACCTGGCTATGCTCTCTGGGTGGGTTTCTCTCTCCTGTTGGTCTACAGCAGTGCTGGCATGTCATGGCTGTAGTGGCATATAGTTGCACTTGACTTCACACACAGTTTTATTTTTTTATGGATTTTCTTTTACTTAAATGACCTATAAATATCAATATGTGATAATAATATGTGCTAAATGTATGTTATACTCTGCAAATGTCAGAGACCACAACTGGAGTTTAGAAACATTACTAATAGTTACAGAGAAAATGACACTCTTAACAACCACCTGGAATGTCACACATTAGAAAAAAAATAGCACTTAAAGCTTTCATCTTTGAGAGAGAGGAGAAAATCGAGCTGCTTCAGATCTGAAAACATTCACAGGTGTTTCTGTCCATCCTTCCACTGTGAGAAGACGACTCAGGGCTATGGGTCTGAAAGGATGAGTCCAGATCTCAACATGACCGAATTTGTTTGGCAATACTTGGATGATGAGTAGCAGAAAATGTAACCAACTTCTAAGACTGAACTTTGGAGGTGTGGAGAAATATTCATTATACATAATTTCTTATTGAATAACTTTACTTTTAATTCAAGTAAATGGAACCAGATATTTTCCCAAGTATTTCCCCATTTCTTTTGGTTCATTAATCATGAAATTCACACACGATGTAAAGAGCAACATGCATTTTCAAACTTTGAAAAATGGATGGATATACAAGGTTTTCTTTTGACAGCAGCTCTCAACTTGTATCTCCAAAATGGTAACTTTACAGGAGACGGAAAAAACATACTTTACTTTTAAAGTAAGTCAATGGAACCAGACTTTTTTTCAAGCCATTTTGGGTCATTTCTTTTGGTTCATTCATCATAAAATTGACATACATATATATATATATATATATATATATATATATATATATATATATATATATATATATATATACACAGTATCTCTGCATGTTTGTCATGGATCTGCAATGGACTTGTGACCTGTCCAGGGTGTTTCCTGCCTTCCGCCCGATGAATGCTGGGATAGGACAAGAGGTTTTTTCAAATTATGTCAAAAACTGAATAACAACAAAAACAGGGATATAAGGTTTTGTTTTGACAGTAGCGATATATATATATATATATATATATATATATATATATATATATATATATATATATATATATATGTGTGTGTGTGTGTGTGTGTGTGTGTGTGTGTGTGTGTGTGTGTGTATATATATATATATATATATATATATATATATATATATATATGTGTGTGTGTGTGTGTGTGTGTGTGTGTGTGTGTGTGTGTGTGTATATATATATATATATATATATATATATATGTGTGTGTGTGTGTGTGTGTGTGTGTGTGTGTGTGTGTATACTTTTGTAAAAGGGCCATTGAGGCAATACTCTGCTTTTCGTATGATGTTTTTCTTGCTCGATTAATTACGAATAGTGTCTGCAGGAGGATCTCCTGGCTGTTAGGACTGCTCAGTAGACTCCTGATCTGTGGAATAAACTGGAAAGCAGAAGCACTGAGGCAGTTCAAACCAACCCCCCCAACTCCCTCACACACACCTCTCGGCATCCCTGAGGTGTCTGCCACTCTCATGGCTGCGCACCTGGGGGAACGCTGATCCCTATTTCAGATACCGCCTCATCATCTCTTATCATTTACAGCTGTCTGCCGGTAAACAACTAAACAAAAATAACACAACAAAGGAAGATGGAGCCAAGAGCTCTGCTAACCACCTTCATCACACTCTTCACCTGCTGTTTTACCCAAACCTCCATCTAGTCCTGCTGCTGGGGAGCCACATCAGATCCCCGGTCTATCTTAACGACTGAAAATCATAACTGCTCTCTGCACTGTCACAGTTAAAATAACAGCCGTTGTTCATGTTATTAAAACCAATCAAATCATAACCTTTGGACATACTGTCTTACCTATTAAATATTATAAATACTGTCCAATGATATGTGATATATGATTTCTGATATTATTTATACTGCTATTAATGTGGAAATCATAAAAATGACACTTTTAGTGCACATTCACAAATGCTGAAAATTACCGGAAAAATTGTTGCTCAAACTGAAATACTGAAATATTTATTTTCATATGATGAAAACGATGATTGCTCCTTTCAAGGAACTAGTGTCATAATTTGTAAAATAAGTTCATATTGTTCCTATTGTCATAGCTATTAAAATAATCTCCATTTACCATTATTTTATAGGTATTAAAATAATAGCTATTCACCACAGTGTAAGAATTATTAAAAATGATCATTTTTATCTATGTTGTCATGGCTATTCAAGTCATAACTGTTGAAGACATTGTCATCACTACTGAAATCATTTTCATTTACTATATTTCTAAATACTTTACTAAACTTTCTAAACTACATAAAAATTGTTTCATAACTCTTAAACAGTCCATTTTAAATTCTTATTTATTTCTATTTTTATTAAAAAATACTATAATATTATTTATGAAGTCAGAACTTTTGAAAATCATTAAAATCATAGCTATTAAAATTATACTCATTTGATAAACTTGTGTAACATTTCAAATATTACAAATTATGCAGAATATAAAAATGACTGAAAATCATAACTATGATTCATACTGCAAATATTGAACTGGATAATTTTCACACTGCCATAACTATTGAAAATGCAGGATACTGATCATACTATGATGATTATTGATCATCATAACTTATTTCCATCCTATGATAAATATTATCCATGCTCTTATAACAATTGAAAATCATAATATTGGTAATGTTGTCATAATTATTGATAACAACTAATGGCCATCCTATAGTAACTATGGTCTTTACTGTCATAACTATGAAAAATGATGATATTAGTCACACTATCATAATTATTCATATCCAGATTTAATGTCCATCCTATCATCACAATTGATAATCATAACTATTTTCTATTCTATCATGTTCGTTGTTAATACATGTCATAACTATTGAAAATGATAATTAGTCATAAAATAATAATTATTGATAATCAAAACTGTCCATACTATTGAAAATAATATTGGCCATGCTATCATACTTATGGATAGTCATAACTAATGTCCATCTTATCATTGCTATTGTACATACTGTCACAACAATTGACAATAATAAAATTTGTCATACTTTCACAATTTTTGATAATCAAACTATATAACTTGTGTCCATACTGTCATAACTATTAAAAATGGCATTATCGATAATTCTTTCATAGCTGCAAATAAACGTCCATTGTATCATCACTATTGATAATCATAACTACTGTCCATCCTATCATAACTTTTGTCCAGGCTGTCAGTCATTTAAACAAGTCTTTGCTTCTCTAAATAGACTTGTTCCAACTCTCTCATCTCTGGGGACTCACTTTTGTTTCCATTTAACTTGCCCCTCGGGTTTAAAGCAGCTTGTTAAGGAGCGTGAGGTGTCTCAGGGCTAGATTCTTTGGCGGGCCGCTGCTGCTGAGGGCTTGTCAGGAGTTGTGTCTCTTAATGCTTAAGCAAACGCGCCATCGCAGACGCGCCGTGTGCTGATTAATATAATACGGTAACAATGCATTTTTAACTCAGCCTAATTGGATCAGTCATTTCATTATTATAAATATTAGGTGTCTGTAATAAGGAACACTAATTCATTTGACTAGACTAAAGGATCCCGGCTGCAAACAGGCATGCTAATCTAATTAGAAAGCTAGCGGAGCCGAACGACTACATTTTCTCATACTTAGCATTCGGCGGCCGGGGCTTTCGCCGAGCAGATGTGCTGTGAAATTAATTTCCTCTGGTGTAACCGGAGACGCTCTCTCGCTCTCTGTCTCTGTTATGCAATTTCCATTTCACAGATGATAACCTATTATCACTTTATTCAAGGGAAACGTGTTAATGGCCGAGGGGGAGGGGGGGGCGGCGGGGGGAGCTGAATTATTCATATTTGCTCATTTCTATTCCTTGCTGCGGCCCTGCACTTTTCATGCACTGAGAGAGGGCTAATGTAAACATGACCAGATCCTTGTAAATTGGCTTGTAGAGGAGGCTGTTAGCATAGCGCCTGGGGACCGATGCTAGATGTGGATAACGGCTGATATCTGTAAAGTACAGCCTGTGCCCGTATGTGTGTGCGCAGGCCTGGCGTCTCTCCACGCTGTTACCAGGCGGTAATGCAAGTTAATGTGAGGTTTTCATTGGAGGTCAGTGGGCCCACTACTTCTCAAGAGCTTTACAAATGTTGTGTTTGCATAGTGGAGCGTTTTCACGCTAGTAAGTTCCTCCAGAGATAGTGGGGAGTCTTTTTTGAGTTTCTGGTGAGGAAGTAGTATTTTTTTTTTAACTCACTAAACAAAGGTGAATTCATTCTACCAGCAATAGTTTAGTAGTTCCTGCTAATCTCTTTATTGCTTACCTCTTAAAATGTAAAGGTTCCTCAGAGGGTGCTCTAGAACAAAAAGAAACTTCTTTAGAGACTTTCCAGTTTGAAGAAGGTTCTGCACACTTTCACATCCCTATTACAAAAGTCATTCTTTTACCACAACATTTCTTCATAATGAATGGGTTCAAGTGTACAAGTCGTTCAGAGCGGTTCTATATGAAATGCGCCGTTCTAGAGGAGCTTCCCAAGCCAGATTTGTTTACAGTGATGGTTATAGGAACCAGGCATCTGAATAGTTTAGTGCCTTTAAAAGCTCCCTTATAGAAAGCTACACACTACCTGATTGAATACACAATCTGCGGAATGCAGAAACCTATGAGGAAGCCTGCTTTTTTGTGTTTACCCCTGTTCTAACCTTTATTATCATTACATGCAAAATCTCAGAAGATACATGAAGGTTTCTTTGTCATTTTGGACACCTATGTTTACGTTGCATGTATGGTAAACCAGGGATGCAGAAAGTTGGGGTGCTGAGGGGGCTGCAGCATCCCCAGATTTCAGAATTGTTTAAGCGTGACTGTCAAAAACAATTATAAAAAGTAGAACTTAAACAGATCTTTGCTTTTATTTCTGTTTTCAAAACCTGTAGCAGTCACACACTTTTGCTGAACTTTCAGTACAGCAAGCCAAATCGTATCCCTCGCCAGCTGTTCTCTCCTTTGGGGCGTGTTGTGAAAAGCAAGTTTAGAAGCCTTGGCTCATGTCTGGCCCACACTGAAGGAATTTAACAATGCTAACTCATGTTGAAAACATGCGAGAACCCATAGACAATGACATTTTACAGTGATTTCTTTGTGCCTGATCGTTGTTAGTCATCATAGACCCCAGAGTACACAGTCAGCCCTGAATCAAACATCACTTAATTTCAGATTATGCACGAGAAACGAGAATCCCAACCAATGGTTCTGATACTCAAAACCTCGTTTCTTGAAAACTAACATGACTTTACATGTAAACAACACAGCAGATGTATGCTGGTGGTGTGTTTTCTGCACAGAAGGAAGTGGAAGGAAAAAAATGTGGGTGAAGCAATGACTGAAAAGAAGGAGGGGGGCAGGGTTTATACATACTTCAAACTTAAAGTGATTACACACACACACATGAACCACTGCTATCATAACACAACCTCATATCTCAATTTTGTTGTTTTGTAGTTCTTGACATAATTTGAAAGTACCGGTTGTCTTTTACGCCTTGTGTAATTTTTACGGTGAATGGAGAAACAGAAATATCCCAAAATAACATGAAAACAAGTTTGGTTCCATTGAATTTAGCCAAGCATCAGCATAAGTGTCTCTGTATTCTGTTTCTCTGTTTTCAGGGTGGTGAATGTAAGAGTAACAGAGAACTTGCGTCCCTTCAAAACTTCTGATCAATAAGCAAACATATGTAATTTGGTCTGCACTGGAAAAGTAGACAAATCATGTTTTGTTATACTGTACTACCCTGTATTGTTTAATGACAAAGTTTAATTGAATTGAATTGAATTAGTCCACTGTAGCCTTTGCAGTCCATCATCCGAATCATAGGTCATAGATAAAATAGCACAAAATCAAACTGTGGTGTGGACTTTAGAGAATGAACTGGGTATGAAAACAGCCTGATGTTCTTCAGAGATGTTAGCTAACAAATACTGCTGTCTGATGCTGCAGCTCGTGAAGCAGCATCGAAACTAACACTAACACTGTTTATGATCAGGTTCAGAGGAGGATACAGGGGCTTAAATCAGTACTCAAATAGAAATATTGATACACACAATAATTAAGTAAAAGTACATTCTCCAAAACTACTTTAGTAGAAATACGAAAGTAGAAGGTGGACAATTTACATCTGGAGGACTGGAGTGGAACTTCTTACTACATCCAGCATTTATCAGCATAGGAACTGAAGATTGTGCTGCTCTGTTTTTC
This sequence comes from Pygocentrus nattereri, assembly GCF_015220715.1. Taxonomy (NCBI): domain Eukaryota; kingdom Metazoa; phylum Chordata; class Actinopteri; order Characiformes; family Serrasalmidae; genus Pygocentrus; species Pygocentrus nattereri. The sequence goes on from NC_051229.1 coordinate 32,453,334, forward strand.
TCTTTTTGGGAATTTTTTTTTTGGTCTAAAATAAACAGCTGCAAAGTGAGAGATACGACCAATCACAAAGCAGTATAAATAAGACGACTATCAAAAGAAAGTGAAATTAAACACACAAAAAAGGAATGAACTAAATACGAATTGGCTTCAATCTGTAAGTTGCAGAAGTAATATGAATTTAAAATACTCAGCAGAGTAAACATCTATCAGTATTTTAGTGAAGTACATGTACTTGAGTAAATGTAACTAGTTACTACTCACCTCTGAACAGCCTTATAAAGACACGCCATTAGCACGACATGAAAGTAATTTTAGTCTGTGGCCTAATTGCATTGCGTCACTCAGCCAGCTGTTTTTTTTTTTTTTGTGATGAATTTTCATTTCAGTGCAGAATTTTTATTTATTTATTTATTTTTTCAATAAATGATTTTACTTAAAACTATGAATTATATGTAAAACCATTTGCCTGATTAAATGGTTCTTTGGATGGTGAAAAGGTTCTTCAGATTAATAGAGAATGTGCAGTATATGTTCTATATAGCACGAAAAAGCATTCTGCTACTGTTATGATTGTATAGATCATTGTATAGAATAGTAGAACCTTTTTGGTGCTACATAGAAACATCTACCTTTGTTTTTCTTTTTTGAAACACCACCCATATATATATATATATATATATATATATATATATATATATATATATATATATATATATCTTTACATACATCCATGAATAAACATACATATACGGATAAACATATATAACATCTTTTCATTCTGTTATTACAATCATCCAGTTCATACTCCAATGCAGTACAGATGTCATATGAATACTGTAGTGGTGAGGCATCACCCTTAAGTCCCCCATAATTTCTCACCCACTGCTCACCACCCCGAGCTAATACCCTATTTGGTAGTTTGGTATTTGGTAGCTCGGAAAAAAAAAAAAATCAGTGGAGAACCACCGGAATGTTCTTTACAGAACCAACTGAGGTTCTTCTATGACTACAACCTTTTAAGGCTTCTTAGTATGAACCGTATTTTCATACTAAGCACTTCGTAGAGCTTCCATGAACAACACACCTCAAGATTATACTGACTGAATAACGAGCCCAGGCTTGAAAGGGTTAAGCAGAACATGGTATGAGAAAGGATGTGAGAGAGGAAGAACCTACATGGGCTTATTTATGTTCTCCTGTTGTTGATCTTTTGGGGAAAATGCTTCAGTATGGTGACACAGGAAAGGGCCTATTGGGTAGTAATGATCCCCTTAGAGTGACGTCAGCTCAGCACAATGACTAACGAGATTAAAGCCTGGCTGTGGGGGCTGGGGGGGCCTCATGGGGGCTCAGATATGGCCCTGAAGGGTGGTATGGTAATACTGAAGAGAGAGAGGCAAGCAAGGTGGGACCAACTGGGGGTGGAGCTAGATTCATTCATGCCACCCTGCATCAGTAGCTACACTGTGATCAAACAGAGCATGAGTTTGGATGGATATCAGTTTCCTTGTTTGTTGTAGCACTTAAGCACTTACATAAAGTAGTACATGTCATATAATATATATATATATATATATATATATATATATATATATATGAATGACGTATTACTTTTTTGTTGGAAAAAACCTCGTATCTCCATTTCTGCCTGAAAATGCCTCTTGTCCTTCACGTTGTGTATAAATTTCTTACAAGTAAAGAAGTTTTTTTGCTTCTCCTGTGAAGGTTTTGTTACATATATAGCACATATAAATGCCATATGAATTTTATTCAAATGATTGAATTTCTTATTACAGCTGCAATTCCATTTTGGGAGACTTGCATTAAAATTTTCAAATAATTTTTCCCCTTTTTTCCACATCTCCAAAGTTCAGTCTTAGAAGTTGGTTGTTCATATTTGGTGATCTTGAGGTCTGGACTCTTGGGTGGTTGGTCCATTGTTCAGCTTCTTGACAGTTACACATCCTTTCAGACCCATAAAGTCGTCTTCTCATGGTGGAAGGGTGGACAGAAACACCTGTGGATGTTTTCAGATCTGAAGCAGCTTGATTGTCTCCTCTCTCTCACAGACGAAAGCTTTATGTGCTGCTTATCTGATGGGGACAGACTGGAGTTCAAACACTGTGCTGTATGTGTGCCATAACATAATATATGTTATAAAAATACATTCCAGATGGTTTAGATATACATACATATCTACAAGTAACCTCAGAAACAAAAAGGAAACAAACAGAAGGAGAGAGAGAGAGATAGAGATAGATAGAGAGAGAGAGAGAGAGAGAGAGAGAGATGCTTTCTCAGTTTGTGTGCGTGTGTGTGTGTGTGTGTGTGTGTGAGATGTGTTCAGCTTAGTACAAGCTGCAGAGGAAGTTGTGTCCTCGGAGAGCGATCAGGGACGCCTCTTAGACAAACGCCAGCGATAAATTTATGCATAAATGCAGAGTGACACGTGAATTACGATGTAATTATCCAGCATTTGCTGAGCAAAGAGAAGCGCTATTTGCCCTGTCAAGCTGCTGACCCCCCAGGAGAGTCTGGCCAAAACAGAGTGGAGCTGTAGAGCTGAGATTCAGAGCCAAAATATTCTCAAATTCTCTTTTCATTTGTTTTATATTTTTCCGCTCTTCAAATATTCTGTCAGAGTCCATTTGTAAAATCATAGACTTGAAAATGTTGCATATTGTTCTACACTGATATGTTTTTATGAAATTTGTAGAAAATATGAACAACAACAACAAAACAAGAACAAACAAACAAAAAATACAACAAAAATGTCAACAGTTATGGAAATAATGTATCTAATAACAATAATAATAATAATAATAATAATAATAAAAAAAAAAAAGATTAACATGTTATCTGACAAAAAATCAGGAGACAAACATCAACAATAAGGTTAAAAAAGTGTGAAAAAAACATGAAATTAAGATACAATAATGGAGCCTAACAAATAATTAATAATCATAATAATAACAATCAGCAGCAGCAGCAACAGCTTCATAATTGTCATCATCACCATATTTATTTAATGTACATAATTATTTTCAGACATTTTTCTGTTTTTTTTATTGCGGCTAATGTGCTCCAGAGGTCAAAATCGGACTTTCAGTAAACCCACATGTGGCGTTTTGTCTGCAGTTGCTGGTGAATCAATAAAAGTGTTCCTCTTCATCAGGAGTTCATGGCTCAGTCAATGACAGGCTGATGTCTTCTGGCAGAGGAACATTAAGATTGCATTTCCGCTCAAATCCTTTTATGGGGGAAACTAAGAGCCTCCAAATTCATGGCGAGCATTTCTCTGAAAGCTTTAATTGGGACTGCTTCTTAATTTTTATGACCATTAATGCAATTATATTTGACATGAAATGCAGTCGGGCTCAGCCCGCCAGCTCTTCATCACTGGGGTGGTCTCTCACCTAATTATGAGAGTCATCCCTCCCACTGAATGAGCGCTGCTGAAGAATGAGTCTTAGAAAAAAAATCTCTTTCTCAAACATAAGCCTTGGAAGTGAGATGATGATGATAATAATAATAATAATAATAATAATAAACCATACATAAATATACTGAGCTCACCCTCACTTCACTGCTACATCTGTGGTTGACCTACCCTGCTCTGCTGCCCAAGAAGGGAAAGCATAATGTTAATAACTAATAATTCTCAAATATATAGATTGAAATAATATGATAGCAGCCATACACACACACCCCCACACACACACACACACACACACACACACACACACACACACACACACACACAATTAAACATGATAAGACAAAAAAAAAGAAATTAAAAATATTAAAAATATTAATTAGCCTGTTTTCCTCTTAAATTGTTTTGGCAATAATGTAATTTAATAAATGTATTAATAATTTTGTAGAAATTCAGAAAAGAATGTAAATACAAACATAGAATCTTTTCCACTACTATATATATAAATACATATATATACTATATACATGAAAAAGAATATAGTATAAATGTAATTAGTACGTGTGTTTATACTTTTACATGCCCTTTTTTATTTTTATACTTTATATACCTTATTGTTAATTACTATATAATTGTTTGCATATTAGTGTATCCTCCAAATTTATATTTGATAATATTCATTCAAATTCATAACAACCCAAAAGTCTATCTCTCTCTTAAACACACACACTACACACACACACACACATTACAGCGCTGTTCTCAGAAGTCTGTTGCTCAGCAGGCTGTATCTGTGCTGTCACTAGATGGCAGTATATTACTCCACAATCTCTAATGCTATGCATCCATTAGGCTGTTTTTACATATCACTCAGAGCTCCCCACTGATCAGCTTGCCCTTCAGCACAGGACCTTTAGAGTCACTCTAAAGCCCCCCTAGTTCCCCTCCCCTAACTTATCCAAAACACCACAACGCAACACCCGTCATTCCTGCACCACATTTCAGGATCAGGCCAGAATGATTCTGAGTTTCATTATTTAATTCATAGTTTCATTCATATTTTTATACTTCTTTAACCTTTTTCTACATGCCTGACTACAAATCTGCATTTTAAAGTATTTTTAACATTTTTTAAATTAGATTATTCATAGAAAACATATATAGTGTAAAAACAAAGTACATGTTTATATTATGTTAATGATCGTGTGTTTCAACTGAATGTAGAATAAACCGACAGTATATGTTAATAAACAAATTGAAGGAATATTAAACCTAGTATGGTATTATAGGCTAGAGAGTATTTTCAATACTTTTTTAGTGTTTAGCAACAATAAATACATATCACACACACACACACACACACACACACACACACACACACACACACACAGACACACACACACACACGTACACACAATCATATGCAAAGGTTTGGGCATCCCTGGACACACCCCTTTCCCCCCCAAAGATGAAATGTAACCTGTGCAAAAATTGTGGCACATCATAAAATTTATGTTTATTTTTTTGAATTTGTTAAAGGAAATAAATAAGAATCGCATATATAATTAGCCAAAAAATGCCATATTTATGTTTGAGAATTGAGAATGTTTTAATGTATTTTCACTTAGAAAACAAATAATGTCTATCTATCTATCTATCTATCTATCTATCTATCTATCTATCTATCTATCTATCTATCTATCTATCTATCTATCTATCTATCTATCTATCTATCTATCTATCTATCTATCTATAGGATGAAAGGACTGTGCACTTGTACTCATAGCAACATTCATCCAATGAAGAGTCCTCAGAGTCATGAGAGCAGAGAGCAGAATGAAGGCGGTTAATTCACACCCCTCACGCACACAGAGGCGTCCCAAACTTCTCTGATGAAGAGAGCGTGTTCTGGCGCTGCTGTTTGAGGAGTTCTTTATTATGCCACTGCTTCAGCCTGATCCATACCAATTCAAATCCATATCAATATCAATTTACTCATATCAATATCTATCTCGCTCACGTCGGCTCCCCTAACACAGCCAAACAGTTTGACATTGGAGGCCCTTTAGCTCCCCAGACGACCACCAGCTCCCTGCTTAACACACACACACACCACACACACACACACACACACACACACACACACACACACACACACACACACACACACAGAGCCCGTGACTGAGGCGTCAATAAGACTGACCGTCTTTGAGAGAGTATCGACAGTTATCAAAAACGCCCTTGATGTAATTTCATGCCTGTCGACACTCATAGGCCATATGCCGAGCATTACGGGGGATATAAAGCACTCTTGGGTCGGATCTGAAGGACTCTACATGGAGCTCTGCCTGGCTCACACTCACACAGACACTTGTTTTTGTACCATACGAGGACTTGGGACCATATTTATGTCCCGTATGTATTATGCCTATGTAAGTACCTATTATTACGCATAGGTAGTTGCATATATGTATATAATATGTCTTGTCACTGTCCTAAAATATACTACATCATTTGAAGACAGCAGATGTCCTTTACATTCTGTGAAAATTTCATGATGAACGGCTTAATATAAATACTCCAAAATCACCTCATTAAAGTACATTAAACATTTAGCACGTTTGTAAAGTTAAGAATGCCCTGTAAAGTTGCTCATTTATAGATACATAGTTTTTTGGACAGCCATGATGTGGACATATATATGGCCCCAAGTCATCCAATGTATCATGTATATGCATTATAATTACCCCATATGTATTGTCCAATACCGATGTGCAATAATAATATAACTCACATGTATTGTCTAATTGCCCATATATATATATATATATATATATATATATATATATATATATATATATATATATATATATGTGGCACCGTGTTTCCTTCCATTTCCTCTGGAATACTAATATCATTCTGTCCCAAAAATGTATGAAAACAAGTACGCACACACATGCAAAGAGTTCTGCAGCCACTGGAGCTGTGTAAGTGATGTTAGCAGCCCCTCGCTGCACTCTACAACATCATCTCCACTTTTTAACGACACAGTGGCCTGATATCACACTCTGGAGTGCTCCTACTTCCAAAGTTTCTTTTCAGATTAATATCCAGGGATTCATCAGGCCACAAAATGTTCTCAGTGCCGAGAAGAGAGGTGATCATTCATCTCAGCAAGGCCGCTCTGTGAAGGACCCGTTACATTTTTCACGGAAATCTTAATTCAATTCATATATTTTTAGTAATTTGCAATTACCTGCATCGCCTGCTGACAAATGTTTGATTCCTTTATTTCTTTATGGTGGAATTCTGTTGAGGGGTCATTTTTAACATTTTTAAGTATGAAACACTAAAAATAATCCACTTCTGTCTTCTTCTATTTGATGCTAGCCGCATGATGAGGGACACTCCTCCCAGTCCCAGACTGTCTTAACAAAACTGCTTTGTCTAATCCAGACATCAAAGGTCGAGTATGTTTTAGAGTCAAAAATAAACCCACACAGAGTTTGCCTTGAAGGAACTGCTTGGGATTGCGCCCAATTTTATATGTAAGATTTGTTTAATTTGGTACACAGCCTTTTAGGGCATGTGCTGAAGATAATTCAAGCGATTTAAGTTTAACTAAAAGAATGCGACTTCAAAGATCTATAGGGGACATTGAAGCTCTAATTATGAACTTAATTCACTCCACAAAAAGTATCAAAACATTAACGTTGCAGCTTAAGGATACTTAATAAATAAATATAGTTATGTACGATCCACTATTAAGCCTCCTTTAATAGCATCTAAACATGTGTGTAAATATACTGACATATGTTTAGATCTCAGCGGTGTCAGGTTTGATGTTGCAGTAACACTTTCTATGAATGTCAAATTTGTAAGCATCTATAAACACATTTATAATATGTTATAATGCATACACAGGGCATTATATACATGGTTATAAATATGGATAAAAATGAATTACACTGAATTACACTTTACAGCCATGTTTATTATACATTATGAATTGTTATATATTATAAGTAATGTTAATAACATTCTATACTGTCAGTGCCAAAGAACTCAGTCCCAGCTTTAGATGCTGTTATGGCTGCATCTTCGGGACTTCAGTCCTGAATACTCAGATGTTCCAAACAGGCTGTTCAGTATAGAATTACTACTACACTGTGCTTTTCCTAACCAGTTCTTAAACACTACATCACAGCAAACCAAGGACCCATTAGCCCCTCCCCTGAATCCCCTCTGACATCACACTGAGTGTGAAGTTACTGTGGAGTCAAGGTCTGGAGAGGGACAGGCGAGATAGTTGAGTGCTGTCATTGCAATTTGTTCCCTCACTGGTTCTAACATCAAGCACTAGAACCCTTCACTCGCTAACATCCCTGCACTACAGTACAGTAATGTTAATTTCTGCTAGCATTCTATTGGATATGCAGCGTTAAGTTAGTTCCAGGCTAAGGGTGGTGCACATTAACACTGGTGTGCATTGACTTTCCCACATTGGGTGAAACACTGATGGCAGCACTAATTTAAAATCTGACATTTGAGGCCTGTAATGAGCTTTATTGTGTATGTTTTAGTGTTTCAGTAAATTCTTCAGTAAATGCTTCATCTTGAAGTCTCACTCTTAACACTGGAGGAGGCTTTAGTACAGTATGCCTCACTTTACTTAGAGTGGACAAATACAAGGTATCATCATTTATTATGAACACTACTTATAATGCATTATGTTAACAATTCATAAAGCATAATAAGCATGGCTATAACATGTAATGCATTTTTATAAATATTTACAGCCATGTTTATGATGTCTTATGAATGCATTATTACATGTCATGAATGTATTTATAGATGCTTACAAACACGATATTCATAGAAAGTGTTACCGAAACGGCTTCACATCATAGAAAGATTTTCAGCCTGATGGACAGAATGAAGCACTACACACAGTAAATGTGGTGTTTAAAGGAAAGACATAAAACAGCAAGTGTGCTGCTAAGCACAATAGCTTATTTAAAGTTTTGAACTAGTCTAGATGTTTACAAGTCACTTTCCTTTAAAAGTTGCTGAAACCCCTTCCTGATAAGCTATTATGCTCTCTAGCTGCACACTAACCAACTGACTACACACTAACCAACCATGTCAAGTTGTTTTGCCTCATTCGTTTAAGTGCAGCATTTACTGTGTCGCACCTCTGGCCTTAAAACTGAAGGTTCCATAATGAAAGGCCTGTTACTTGAAGCTGTGCTGAATTTTATACAATATTAGTAGCAAATTACTTCTGTAAAATCTCATGATTGCAGCCAATGACAAGACTAAAGTTCTGTGCTGGTGACTCAACACTCGGCTTGCTCTCTTAATCCAGAGCACCGAAACTCCATTCACACCCCAGAGACTCGAAACTAAATACTTGACTTAGACTTGCATGCCAGAGATTTGAGACTATGTGCTCATATCAGACTCCAGAGACTCAAAACTTCAGTCAGACTTTCTCTCCAATGACTCGAGACTTGACTCGGACCTGACTCTGACTCACCTTTCAGAGACTTAAGACTGGGCTCAGACTGACACTTGAATCAGACGTACACTCCAGTGACTCAAGACTCAATACTCAATGTCACCTTGCACTTCAGAGACTCTGAAACTCAATTTAGAGTCACACTCCAGAGTCTCATGACTGGACTCATACTCACATTCTCACTCCAGTGACTTGAGGCTCGATTTGGACTTCAAGGACTTGAGACTTGACTTGGACTCTCATCTCAGAGATTCAGGACTTGCACTCCAGATACTCGAGACTCAACTTGGACTTGTACCTCTGAATAAACACTTGACTCAGACTTGCACAGCAGAGACTCAAGATTCAACTTGGATTCACACTCCAGAGACTTGAGACAAAATCAGTCAAAATCTGATGAAAAAAACACACATATGTTGACATAATCAGTCCAAATCTAAAGAAAAAGGGCATTACTTTGACATAATCAATCAAAATCTGAAGAAAAAACACATATGTTGACATAATCAGTCAAAACTCATCCCCACAACATAAGCATCATTTTTGATGTAATCATAATCTCAAGGCAATGATATATATTGACATATTCAATCATACGTCATGTCAACATAATCACTCAAAATCTATTTAAAAAGGTATTACTTTGAGAATCAGTGAAAATCTAAAGAAAAAAGGCATTACTTTGAAAAAAAGACGTCAACATAATCAGTCAAGACCTATAGAAAAAGGACATGTCGACAAAATAAGTCAAGATTTATAGAAAAAGGAAATGACTTTGACAAAATTAGTTCAAATCTCAAGAACATGAACATCATTTTTAACCTAATCAGTTATAATCTCAAGAAAATTAGACATAATCAGTCAAAATCTGCCAGAAACAGAGAGGGGAAAATGCAGGTGGCGTGTGTCTTCTGTAGCTGTCAGGAAAATGACTGCAGTCTCCTGGTGGTGGTGTGCTTTGTTCCTGTATGTCAAATTTTAGTTGCGAATTAAACGTAGGCCAGCAAATGTGCATGTTTGCTTCCCATCCAATAAAAGTGCTGCATTGCTCATGTACCTGTCATGTTTATAATGTGTTATGAATGCACTGTAATGTGTTTTGACTGTGTTTGTAGTTTCTTATAGACACAACATTCACAGAAACTGTTGCTGAATTTCTAAAGATTTTCTAAGTATATCCACTGGAAACAGGACCACACTGCTAAAAAAACTGAAAGCAGGTTGCTATGCAATGATTGGTGGGCTAAGGAAGTGAGGCGGGGCTTATAACTGGCCACGTATGTGGTGATAAGAAGTGAAGGAGATGGCACGCATTCATAACATAAGAAATAGAGCTGACTCACAGCCCAATGCCAATGACTACCACACATGTACAAACATAGCCTGCATACCCAAAAGCTAGTGACGCGCAACAGTCTGAGACTACGATAACTACATGTTCAGCATTTAAACTGGACCCAAGCTTTACAGACTTGCACTTAAAAGGACTTTAACATGTTCTGAAGTGTTTGAAATTGTTTTCATCGGGTGGCCTCAAAGGGGGACACTGAGGGGGGCTTTAATCGTGTGTTGTAGTGCATCAGTTCATCATTGATATCAGATTGTAAATGCTGTCCTCCGACATTATGTTTGAAAAAAACGCATCAAATGCATTTTAGTTTGCAAATTATTTTGATGTGGAGCCCATTAAAACAACCAGACGGCCGTGCACATGCCCAGTCCTTTATCTCCTGTGCCGCTGAGCTCGAAAGAGCCCCCATTTCCGCTGTTTTGTAAGCATGCGCACATCCTGATCTCTCTCATAATATTAGTTAAAATCAATGTTGCTGCTTTTTTAATTATTGCTCATGGTACAAAGCGGAGGAAGGCTCATTTAAGGCGCGATCGATACGGGAGAGCGATTGGCGGATGGTGGAGCTGTACATCAGGCAGCTTGATGTGAAAATCATTGGGGCCTGCACAGGCTGGGGCTCGCGCTGATCAGGCCGGTTAGACCCCCAGCTGGCTCCAGGGCTTGGGTAATGGGTGAACCCTACGTGAACCAGCATCCTCCTCCAAATCCCACCAACACACACACACACACACACACACACACACACACACACACCTCATCCTTCCTCCTCCTCCTCCCCCTCACTCCCCCTGAAAAACACATCATACACAATCTATCAGAAATAGAACGAGGGAAAGGAAAGTGAGGGAGAAAAAACTTCCTCCTTCACTGCTGAACCTCTCTCTCCCTCTCTCTCTCTCTTCCCCCCCCCTCTTTCTCTCCCTCTCTTCATTCTCACTGTTACTTTCTACGTTCTTTCCCCCTTACATCTTTTTTCTGTTGTTTGCTCCTCCCTCCTTCCCATCTTTCTTCTTTCTCTTAGTCTTTTTTTTCTTTCCTCTGTTTTGTCTTCTCTTTCCTATATTCCCTCTTTTCTTTCTCCTCTATCTTCTTCTCTCTTTCCTATTCTCGCTTTTCTCATGATTTCATTCTCATTTATTTTTATTCTTGCTGTTGTTGTTTCATAATTTTTCTATTTTCCTCTACCCTGCCCCTCTTCCTCTTTCTCTCTGTCTCTCTCTGTCTCTCTCTGTCTCCCCCCTCTCTCCCCTCTCTCTTTCTCCCTCTCTCTCTCCCCCTTCTCTCTACCTCTCTCTCTCTCTCTCTCTCTCTTATCTCTCTCTCCCTCCCTATACTCTCACTTTGTCTTCACTTCCTGTCATTTATGTTCTTTTTTTACTCTTTTTTTCTTGTCTCTTTTCTCTTTCCCTCTCTAGTTTCTATCGTCTCTCTTTTCTCTTGCTTGTATCTCTCCTGTTATCTTGCCCTCTCTCCTCCTTTCTATTTTTTTCCCTTTTCTTTCTTATACTTTTATGTATACCCTTCTCTTCTCTTCTCTTCTCTTCTCTTCTCTTCTCTTCTCTTCTCTTCTCTTCTCTTCATTCTAGCTCTCTCTTACTCTCTAGCTTTCCCTTTCATTTATATCCTATTTATTTTCCCCTCTCTCTCTCTCCTCCCTCTTCTCTCCTTTCTCTTTCACTTTCTCCTGTTTTTAAATCTCTGTTCTTTATTCCTTTTAATTCTCCTCTTTTCTTGTCCCTTTTTCTTTCTGTTACTTTCTCTCTCTCACTCTCTCTCTCTCTCTCTCACTCTCTCTCCCTTCACACTCTGTCTCTCGACTCTTCGTCTCCTCATTGATTGCTGGCTCCTCACTATTTTTCTTTCTTTATTTGTTCCCTTCATCCCCCTCTCATCCCAGGGTGGAGGAGTGCACAGTGTCTGTGAGTACACCTCTATTACCGTCCTCTCTATCTATCCCCACAACCGTGACCATGGCTCACTGGAGCTTTGCCCTTCTGCTTGCCTCTGCGCGCTTTAAGAGGTTAATAACTTGGGCCTCCGGACATTATTTAAGGCTGGCGGGAGGAAAAGCATCACACTTGTGTTTTCTGTTGCTCTGGATTGACCTTTGACCTTGGTGCTTGCTATACATCGCCTAAAGACTCCTCCCTCATCCCTCCAACCACTACTTCTCCTTGGGATGTGGACTGGACTGAAAAGTGATGCATTAAGTTTCCTTGACTCAAAAGTGTACATCATTTCTACAGCAATAGAATATATGATAAACCCCAGATCCAGGGCTGGGATAGTGTGTGGAATGTAGAGTCTGAGGAATGTGTGAGGAATATACAAACACAGTATAGTGATTAGAAAATTCTGTTTGAATTGAAATAAATTGATAACAGAACAACACAATATTTCATAATCACCAAACTACCTTGTTATTTTTTTTTATATACGCTTTAATGCTTGCAACATGTTCTTGGCACAGAGGCATGTTCACCACTGTGTTACATCACCTTAATCATCATCTGGGGACTGAAGATACCAACCGATCCAGTTTTGAAGCAGAATTTTATGACATTCGCTAATTATGCAAGTCTACAACTATGTGAGGCCTTCATTGTCATATTTTGCACTTCATAGTGTATCATATATGTTTTCCACGGAAGACTGGTCAGGACCGCAGACAGGCCATCTAGCACTCTTTGATTATGCTGCCACGCTGTTGTAACATGCAGAGAATATGGCTTGGCATTGACGCTCCCCAGTACTGAGCTCTGACATTCTCAGGGACTGTTACGTGCCCATCACTTTCTGTTATGCACTCATCACTTTAACAGCTCCTTAGGCTCATTCTAATTGCACTACTGTTTATATTTGTACTATTTATACCCACAGACTTTAATCTGTATGTGCCTTATGTCACTATAGTGTTCATTTCAGGACCTACTTATATTTATATTATTTTTTATTATTATATTTTTCTACAATTAATGTTTATTTTTACAATTAGTTTTTTTAGAGTCAATTTAAATTCACACTTTTCCTGTTTACTGTCAATTTAATGTTATTGTTACACCACAGGGTCTGAGAGTAATGCAATTTCAGTGCACTGTATGTTCTGTACATATTGTAGTATTGACAATAAAGCTGACTTGACTTGACTTGACATGTTGAAATAAGCGTAAAGGTCCCTGAAAAAGACAGCATCTAGAAAGCAGCATATTGCTGTTGTCGGAACAAATCTCTTATCTCCATTTTTGCTGATTTTCAGTTTTTGACATAATTTGAAAATGCATGTTGGCCTTTACATTGTGTGGAAATTTCATGAAGGATGGGCCAAAAGAAATGGCCCAAAATGCCTTGGAAAAATGTAAAATTAAATTAAAAGTAAAATGTTTTTTTTTTCCAGCTCTTGGAAGTTAGCACTTTGGAAATACATTGTTTTGCTCTGTCAGCAGTCAGAAATATTGCACCAAAAGGTGGCATCACAGACAGGCAAGTTACCATACCATAGACACTAATATTCCCCCATTCAATGACAGACTTTGACTATTGAACTTTACACTGGTAACAATCTGGATGGTCATATTCTCTTTGACCTGGAGAACATAATGTCCTTTACTTCCATAAACATTCGACCCCAATACATGCTTCCATTGTGCCTAAGTCCATTTTAGATTAACTTCAGCCCAGAGAAGTCTGCAACATTCCAGATGCTGCTGACATATGACTTCTGCTGTGCATGGTACAGTTAAACATGCAGTGTAGGTGCAGTAACAAATGCTGATTATAGATTAAAGAGATTTCTCTGGATTTTCTGCATGTGTTGTTGAAATTAGGCATCATAGAGGATGAAATTTACAATTTTTCATTGAGGAGCATTGTTTTTAAACTCTTAGACTATTTGCTTGTACATTTTTTGGCAAGCCTCGAGTACGCCATTCCTGGATGCTCCTAGCATGATTATATCACAAGTAATGCTTTCTGAATCTTTCACAAAATTTCTGTCTTAAACAGATCTGGTCCCAACTTTTCTGAAACATGTTCGCTTTAATATCAGAAAGAGCATCTATATGAAAAAAAGATAATAATACATTAATACAGTAAAACAATACATATCTTGATTAAATACAGGTCAAATTTAATTTGCAAATTTGCATTCTGTTTTTATTTGAATTTGACATACAGTCCTTTTATGGAATTGTGGTCTACCCATTAACCCAGTTATTGGGTTATTGCGCTGATGCAATGTTCTTTATTCATATGAGTATGAAGCACACATTTGACCAATGCTTTTACTTTCTGAAGTGTGCTCCTTCTCCTCCTGCAGCCTGGACCTCCAGCTCTTAAACTGATACAAATGGTGCTAATCTCATGAATGTGTAAACGGTAGCATTTTGTCGCCAATTGCCATTATTTGTCACCATTGTCCCCCCAAAATGAGCTATTTAGCACAAAGACACAAGTTAAATGGCCAAATAATTGTTTTCATCATTTAAGCTGCTCAACATTTATCAGCAAGTTTGTACATCACCCTCTCGTGCAGAGTTGATGATTTATACTGGCCATATGAGCATTAAACTAAGGGATATCAATCCCAATAAGCACTGGCCCACTGGCCTGATATCCAATCAGGTTCAGAGTGAAAGCTGCCTTGCACATGCAATGTTCCAAAATGAGGAAAAAAGTTTGGCTCTGATGCTGAATTATGTGAGCAAGTTAGTGCAGATGCACCTAATGTTCCACATATTGCTTTAAAACTCTGCAGCCTTATTATCCAACATAAGAAATGTATGTGATGAAGTAGAAAGTAGTTTAACTAGTTTTATTGAGGTCTTTAACCTTACTGAAACTGTTAAAAACCTCTTAAAGCCTCAGGCTTATTACATACTAAGGCTTATTATTCAGTAACTACAGGGACTTCAGTGCAAACTGGCTAAGCTATTGCTATGTTATAGAAGTAATAATGGTGTAATAAGATATAATAAAACTTTGGATCTGCTGGCGGACACTAGCCATTTAAGGGGTTAGCCAATAAATAAAATGTATAAAATCAAGTGTTATTCAGTGTCATTTTTTCAATAGCTGTGTTGATGTAAAACACTTTATTTACATGAAAATGATATGCATATGCCATAATCATGCCATCAACATGCCATAGAAGATTTCAAATGGTATCATGAGCTATTTGACACAGTGGGTAGCACTGTAGCCTCACAGCCATGAAGGTCTGGGTTTGATTCCCCGTCCGGGCAACCAGGGTCCTTTTTGTATGGAATTAGCATGTTCTGCCTGTCTATGTGGGTTTCCTCCCACAGTCAGGTCAATTGGATAAGTTAAATTTCCCCTGTGTGTGTCTACTCTATGATGGACTGTTGACCTGTCCAGGGTGTTGACCTGTCTTCTGCCCAATGACAACTGCAATGGGCTCCTGTGACTCAGAAGGATAAGTGGCTTAGCTAATGTGTCTGTGTGGATTTGTTACCGAGTTTCTCCCCAATTTAGTCATTGTCAGTTCTACCCACCTGCTAGATTCGCCCATTGCATGATGTTGGCAGGGGGTGAAGATTAGCACATGCTTTCTCTAAGACATGGAAGCACCACTGCATCTTCTCGAACTGATGCTAACGCAACATCATTTGACAGATCAACACACTTGGAGGAGAATGCTAACTTCTAACCCTGTTACAATTGCTAACAGATGCCTTTGTCGGCTAGCATCGCTCTGGGTTATTAGGGAAGAATGATCATCCTCACCCAGAGAGAGCAGGGGCGTTTATGCTGCCTTCAATCACTACAGAAAAATTGGTGATGAGTACAACCGAATACAGGTCAAAAAAGGATTCGCAAATCATTGCTGTCTGTTTTTACTGACAATTTTCTGACTTTTTTGGAATCGTGTTTGTATATTTTACGTGGAGATACATAACATGAAGCATGAAGTATGCAGCCCCGGATGCCCAACTGACACCCACCCTCCAGCTCTCTCTCCTTTGCACACAAAGAATTATTGTTACATCAATCATGGGCCCATAAGAGGAATTCATTTACTAATTAAAATCTTAAAAAGGGCAAAATTGGCGAAGCAGTAAACGCTTAATCACAACTTTTGACCAGCCTCTGACATTGCATTCCAAATGCCAGATATCAATCGAGTCCGTGCAAATTACCTTTTATGAGCGGAGCTACCTGTCTGATTGCTGAGCTCTTTTATTACATCTTTAGCTCCACTCCATGTGGAATGTGTTCAGTCATTCAGATCGGGTAGCGTATCTTTGGATCCGGATGATGAGACACAACATCAAATAAAACAGAACGTTTTATTTGTGCTCGCTGCGTCCCTATAAATTACACACATACTTAATTTTCCAAAGTATGTCAGTCTCGAGGTGCGTCAATTCAAAAGAGTATGCACGTAATGCGTTTTATTATAATGAAGAAGGCTCACCGTCCACTATTTCATTTGCTGACAATGCTCTCCTCGGCCAGGTTTGAAATGAAATGATGCATTTGTTTATGGTTTCTGCCTCTATGGATATGATCCCAAGGACGCAAAGGTTCATCTAAATATAGCCAAGGTTTGAAGCTTTGCTGACTCAGCAACATGAATATGTCACTGAGATAAAATATGATTAACGTACGGATCGTGATGATGGCCTTTCAATCCAATGAGATCACAGTGATGTTGTACATGTTCAGCACTGGATTATATGGTTTACAACCCAGAAGTAAAAGGCTACATGGTTTTCATTTGAACCAAAAAATGCACACTGTAAAAAATGGCTGGTCAAATCAATCTAAAATGACTTCCTCTGGTTACAAATATGAATGATTCTTTGAATCACAGTCATCTGAGTCTCTGAGTTGAATAAAACTAGTTCAATTGCTTGTATTCGCATGAAGTAATTCTGTAGGTTGATCTGACTAGCCGTTTTTACAGTGCGTGCATTCCAGGTAATATCAATCAAACTGCTGTTGTGTATAAAGTGCTGAAAACTGCACCAAAGCAGTCCATTAAGAGGCAACATTAAACATCTATAAGATCGAATGATCACACTTTATTTGGATGGTCCCCTACAGATGTTTTACAGATGATTCAAACATTAACAAACTTTCTGGTGATATTCAGTTGATCATCAACAACATTTTGGGGTTAGGGTTGGGAGTAGGTGTAGGTTTAGCCTCGAGGTTATGGTTTAGGTTAGGGTTAGGAATAGGTTTAATAAACTCTTTCACACTGAACGTAAAGTTCAGTTGCATTTAATGTAAATTTAGTTAAACCGTCACTTTTAGAAAGATTGAGTATTTACACAGCATCTGCAGTGGACCATCCAAATAACATACAACTTCAAGTTCAGTTGCGTTTATTGGATATTTTGTTGAATGTTACATAAAGACATCACTGCTGTCAAAAGAAAAACTTGTATCTTCATTTTTGTGATTTTTCCGTTTTTGACATAATCTGAACATGCCTGTTGGCCTTTGCATTTTGTATAAATTTCATGATGAACCAAGAGAAGCATCTCAAAATGACTTGGAAAAAAGTCTGGTTCCATTGACTTACATTAAAAGTACATTGCTTTTTCCTTCTCATGTAAAGTTAGCTTTTTGGAGATATGTTTTCTTCCAGCAATAGTGATGTACTGAGCATTTACAAAGCATCTATGGTGGACCATCCAAGTGAAGTGGTACCTGAGGCTAAATATCAAATGGCTCAATATGTGACCTATGAAATTTTGGCTTTTACACCCAAGTACTACACTTTGTGTCCAGTATGAAATGTGCACACATGGCTGAATCCAAAGTGGTGCTTTGTTACACACAGCGTTCTGTTTCAATGCAGTGGCCATTATTTTTTATGACCTACATAGTGCACTTTGTAGGGAGAAGGGAGCCATTTGAGATTCTGGCTAAAACAAAAGTTTGCTATATCACCTGATCTGAATATTGTGTGTGGATTTGCTCGAGGACTGCCCTGGCGTTTGACCAGTTCTACTGTAAAATGTGGACTTACAATGCCTTGACGATGGACAACAACGGCTTTTGTGACCAAACACATTTAGGGCTCAGAATGCATAACTCAAAACAGTCAGCTTGTTTTTTTTAAAGGATGCAGTTTATCTTCAAATATGGATGTTAACAAAAATAGGCTGGTCAAAAGGTAAAGAAGCCCTTTGTCAATTTTGCCCTTATTAAGATAGAAATTACCAAATGAACCTTTTTTGGACCATCAAAAGTGATGCGTTTAACCCCTTAATCTCTATGGATTGGTTTCCATTTTTTAAGTTATAAGGTTCTACATAAAACCATAATCATCACATTTTTCACCAATCTGAAGAACCCTTTCATGACGCACAGAATCCCAAGGGTTTTTGAGTGTTCATGGCCCTATATACAGCCATTTTCTGTACTAAAGAACCACTGAAGAACTATCATTTGAAGTATATACAAGCTTGACATCATAACATTAGAACCTTTTTTTGGAGCAATGCAGAGCCCTTTTCAAAGCGGTTCTATATAGAACCATCCATCCGAAAAATATTCCCATCAATCTAAAGAACCCTTTCACAATCTATATAGACCATTTTTTGCTAATGAAGTCTTGAAGAACCATCTTTTTAAGAGTATAGAACCATTTCATGCTTAAATGATTCTTTATAGAAGTAGTGAGATAGTGAAACCATAGTGAAATGGTTCTTCAGACCGATGAAGGGTATGTTGTACATGGTTCTATGCTTCTTGTTCTATATAAAAAAAAAGGTTTCTACTATTGTTTTGATGTCAAGCTTGTAGAATAAAGGAAGAGAAGAGAATGGTTCTATATAGAACATTACACAGCACATTCTCCATTTAAGCAGAAAATGGTTCCATATAGGCGTCAAAGTTCTATACAGAACAAAGACCTGGTTGCTACTCACGGTTTCAGTATCAGTATCAGGAAATAATATAAAAGCCACCTCTAATAACTCTTTGTAACGTACATATCCTAAAGTGACGAACATCAGAACCTCCATGTCACTGAAAGGTTCTTCCTAGAGCTGTAGACGTTCAAGGCAAGAACCATTTAGGAACCTTTAGTTCTGTATACTTATAAACAACATCAATACTAATTAACTCAGATGAGCAGACTGCAATACTTTGCATGCACTTCCCTTTGATTGGACCTGAATGGGTTTAGCGCGACTAGATTGTCCTTGTTTGTTCCGACGCCACGACTAGAGGGAATTCCGTAATTCCATTTGAAGAACAGCCGCCACCACCAGCCGCTCCACATTCATCATTCTCATGTGAAAGAAAACATTTTTTTCCCAGATACATCTCCCCTGTGTCGCTTTATGCAGATATTTCATCTGTATCAGCCTTGTCTTGTTTCATGATATCAGCTTTTATAGAGAGCGAAAGGAGTGAGCTGTAAAAAAAGGGAAAAAAAGAAATACGACCAGTATCTTCATTCATCTGCTGTCTTCTTTCATTCAGCAGCTTTTGATTCTCCTCTCCATTCTCTTCCCTCTACCTGTCATCTGGCCACCGGGCGTCGTAACAGATCCCTCATATTCGTCCACCACCTTTTTTTTCCTCTTTTATTTCATTATTTCGCTCCTTCTATCCCCCCCCAGATTAGCTTATATTCATTCTTCACATGTGACTGCCAGTCTGTTAAGGTCATATTAAACCAAAAGCAATCCACTTTAAATGGTTATCTACGACGTGCATTAAAAAGCTCTTTGCTGGCCTTTAAATATTGTGATTGGGTTATAGAGGGGTGGGGGGGCCACTGTTTCGCAGCGCTGATCTCCCTCCCAGGAGCCCGTTTCAGAATATAAATTGAGTAATATTATAAAGGCGAGGGGCGCAGAAGGACTGGGTAATGAATAGGATTCATGATCTAGCGAGGAACAGGAGGTCATGCAATGAAGTGAAATACTCTAATAACTCCAATGCTAACCCCCGCAGATGATGATACATTAACTGAGAGGGACCTTGTAATTCTATTTTTTTCCCCCTCTTCTCAGGCCCGAACTCAGATACAGACATATTTGTATTAAAGGGGATCAAATTGAATTAAAATCCAGAGCAGTCGTGATTGCTTCTTAAATGTCTCCCTTCGACTTCTAAGCCTCCTGCATTGCATCGTGGAGGATCATTGAAATGAAAAAAAAAAGTCAAATCTGGTGACCAAACATGTAATCTGATGAAAAATAAGGGGAAAAAAGCTGATTTGTATCGCAGTTTCCAGATCATGGTGGGATGTCTCGAGGCCCTGGCTCAGATTACCCAACAGAGTCTTAATACCAGATATTAAATACAAGTTTTAATCCCAGCGCTTATGATTTATTTTTCATCTCATGAGGAATTACACCCATAATCTTACATGATAAGCACCACATGATGAAAGTGATACATTGACTCGAGGGCTGTACCTGCATCCCCTTCATAAGCTGCTAAAGACCATCACTTATGAGGTTAGCAAGGATCAACCTCACTAATTCATACTGCACTCAAGACAAGAATATCATTTTGAATTTTTCTTTCTTATTGGCATGCATTTAATGTTATTATGCTTCATTACTATGATTCCGGTGAACAAATGTGGGTAATCCAAGTGCTTATAAGCTTTTGGCTGATCTAACATGAATTTCAAAGTTCACTACATAATTGCTCAGCAGTTAGCTAACTGTTTTAGTTACAGTGACCAGTGTGAATTTTAGAGTTATCTAAAAAGAGTTAGATGGCAATTGATCAGCAATTAAGAAATTATCTTTTTTTCTAATGCGCCCAGTGTGAATTTCAAAGTTGACTAAGAAAAGTTAGTGGAAAATTAGTAAGCGATCAGGTACTTTTAATTACCGTGACCAGTGTCAATATTAAAGTTGTCTAAGAAAAGTTAGTTGATAACTGATCAGCAATTAGGTAATTAGCTAATGCATCCAGGGTGAATTTCAAAGTTGACTAAGAAAAGTAAAGTGATAATTAATTAACAAGTAAGCAATGATCTTTTAGCTACGTTTTAGCTACTTTTAGCTCTTTAAGCTACTAAAATTCAGTGTGAATTTTAATGCTGTCCAAGAAAAGTAAGTTGATTTATTGATCAACGGTTAAGGCTGCGTGGCGGGTAGCACTGTCCCCTCCCAGCAAGAATGGCCTGGGTTCGATTCCCCGGCCAGATGACCAGGGTCTTTTCTATGTGGAGTTTGCATGTTCTTACCCTGTCTGTGTCGGTTTCCTCCCACAGTCTAAAGACATGCAGTCAGGCCAACTGGATATGCCAAATTGCCCCTAGGTGTGAATGAATGTGTATGTCTGTCTGTCTGTGTGTGTGTGATCAGCAGTTACTTAACATAACCAGTATGAATTTAATAGTTGACAAAGAAAAGTTAGATGATTATTGGTCAGCACTTAGGTAGTTATATTTTAGCTAATATAAACATTGTGAGTTTTAAAGTTGACTGAAGTTACGTGATAGCTGCCTAACAGATACCTGACTTTCCACATCCGAAACATATGTGTATGTTAGTAAGGCAAAAAACAAAAAAACTAACTTGAATCATGTCTATCTTGCAAGAAAAGAAAGTTCATGTATTCTTTGTTATCTGCATGAAAGAGCTGCTAGGATTGTGTGATGTCCTGTCGTAAAGTGGCTTCATAAGGAAAACTACACAAAAAAGCTAATTTCATAGTGACAGACTGTCACATGAGTAATTGGCTTCCTGCATCTGAACCCAGTGTCAGGGAGTGGCTTAGAGAAGACATCAGCACGATGCACCGAGGTCATTAGATATTTTAATCTACTGTTATCACTGTTTGTAGTTGACAGTTTTCAACCATAGGAATCACTTGAATTGCTTAAGAGCAAATATGGATGAGAAGGGCAGTTCATTCAGACTTGCATGTTGCTGTAGATGTTCTTTGACATAATTTTGTTCAGCAGTTTATCACACAGTGCCAGAAACTATATATGCAAGTATATTTTTCTTAGAAGTATTGATTTTGATCTGCAAAGACACCTTAAGCCTGATTCATGGGGTTTTTATGAAGTATCATTTACAGTTGCTACTTATTTCATTTCTTATAACTTGTTTATTTTTGTCTGGATAGACTACCACAGCAGGCTGAACTCTGCAGTGGTCGAATCATCTTAATTCTATCTGGGTCTCTGAGATTTTATAGGAAGATGACACCTTTTGATGGAAAACAAAATACTAGCCACTAGAAACTTGCAGTATTTTTATCACTGAGGAGTTAAACTGTAAACATTTTATAAACCCTTAATGAAACTCAAATAGAGCTTTTCAAATTTATTAACAGTGTATCATGACAGATTTGTTTTCTGCAAATATGCAAATGTAGGAGGCATAGAAAATATTACAGTCACAAATCTTTTGTGGCCTTTTTTTTAACTAGACATGAGAAAAATGGTGATCAGAAATCACTAATTTAAAGTTAATATATATTGTTGCTCTTGTAAAAAAAACCTTGTATCCATGAAATGCTTCAAAAATTGAGGGAAATAACATCCACAACTTTAATATATGAAAATACACTGGTTTTATTCCAAACAATTTTGGGCGATTTCAATTGGCCCGTTCATAATGAAACATTTACGCAATGTAAATGGCAGTTGGTGTTTTCAAATGGTGCAAAAAAAAAAGTTACCAGGTTTTGATATGACAGTGACAGTATATAATAATACATGTTTCACTGCAGCCTATTGTATTGCTTGGGATGAGATTTCATGGTTTAATTAGCCTGGGACAGGGGTGATGTCAGGCACTCTGGTAGAAGCATGAAGGCTCGGAGTGTGGACTGTTTGCAATCAAGTGGTGGGAAAATGGTTAATTCCATCGGCGATGACACCGGCCCAGCAAGCACAATAGTTTTCAAGCACTGACATTGACCAGTAATGACTAGACGAAGGGAGAGGGGAATAGAATGGGGGGGAACATGGAGTTAGAGAGAGGGAGAGAGAGCAAGAGAGTGAAACACAAAGAGACACCAGTGGGTTAGAAAGAGAGAGAAGGATGTGTGTGTGTGTGTGAGAGAGAGAGAGAGAGAGAGAGAGAGAGAGAGAGAGAGAGAGAGAGAGAGAGAGAGAGAAAGACAGAGACTCAGCTGCGCTCCACAATCACTTTTCGGCATCTACAGTCCTGGGCCAAAATGCCATTAATACAAGTGTCAGCAGCCTGAGTGGAACGGGGCCTTTGACTGGCTGGAGCCGAAAACAGCCCGGGATCCTTTGGGGACGGACCTGTCCAAGACGCTGCCCGCTTGCTCGCCCTTTTGTGATGCCGCCCGCCACGTCTTCCCCTCACTCTCTCTCTCTCTCTCTCTCTCTCTCTCTCTCTTTCTCTCTCTTTCTTTTTTTATTTGTGTAAAGATTAAATTGCACATGATTTCTAATGTTTCCGCCTCTCCGCCTGTCATAGGTCGTCGACCCCGGCGGGCCGCAGATAATAGATACATCTTGTGTTTCTCTGGTGGCGGAATTCTCGTCCGCCACAGTCCAGCGACTCGCCATTGTCGCCCAGTCTCAGGCAATTAAGTAAAATGCTGGATAAGGCCGCGCCTCGTCCTTTCAATATTTATTATGTCCTCTTGTGCGAAGAGCCATTTAGCCGCAATATCAGAAATGATCTCTAATGCAATTACAACCGCATTTAGAATACACATTAGTGGCAATCTTCAACCCCCCTCACAGAAGGGACTCACTAGAAAAGAGGAGATAACAGATACACGACGAGGCCGGCCTTCTTTATAGTCTAGTCAACAGCCTCAAGTAAGTTTTTCACTAAAGGGGCTTAAGTGAATACTATACATTTCTGTTTGCCTGGAGTGAGAACCGAATCTGCATTTCGGTTCCAATATTCAGTCCACATGGATCACTTCGAAAGTGGAAAACAACAGTATGTACAATATGAATATATACTATAAGGAATATATGAAAATTAGCTTGTTTCATTTATTTTCCCCATGTGTGCATTTCTATGGAAGAATTTACAAAATATATATTTTTATTTGAAAATGGAAGCTGCCTTCTATACTTAAACATTTCATGATCAATGGACTTTTGAAGTTACATTAACCTGGCCTAAAACTAGAGTCTAATAAATTGCACTGTTTTGTACCTTTGCATTATATAATTCAGCCTCATTTTATAAATCTTGTTTTCATGTTTTCTTTCATCAGTGATCCATCACTACTGAAGCCAGCATGGATTAAGAAAATATGTCATGCAACTGTTGGGAATCCCTGTGGTGTCACCCAATTCTGACTGCTAGCCACTGATCTACAGGCTTATAGACACAACCAAAGCATTTGTATACTCTTAGTTACGTCTTGTAAAGTGATTATATCTTAATTTGGCAAAATTTGGACATGAGAGACGCACATTTTACTCTTTCAGTCAGAAAAAAAGAGGCCAAGCTGAGGTACAGTGTCTACATACGCAGTTATCTTGCTAACGTTAGCTTTTAGCTTGTTGGCCAACTCATTTGATGAGTCATTTGTGCTATCTGGGCAGGCTCATTATTGTAATGATGATGTGAAGATTTAAACAGCTGCAAGAAGATCATCAGAAGTAAGTTTTCCATGTCTTTAATCCACCCGACAGAATGCGGTGCTGCTGTAGGAGGCAAGCAAACATGTTTAGAAAAGCTATAGTACTATCCATATTTTCATTTTGACTAAAATGTCCATTTAGAGGAACTATTTTTCCTTCTTCCATAAGTTTGCTTATGACAAAAGCTTATGATATGTTGTTTTCTTTAGGCATTTTGTCCAACCAACAAAACAGATCACTAGTTCTCATCGATTTCATACTGTATTTGTTCTTTATGGCCAATTCACAAACCTGCAAAATGAACACAACAACCCTGAAGGTTAGAGAAGAATGAGAAAAGAGGTTCCTCCTGGCAAAGACTCCAGGTTGTCTGGACGCTTTCTTCAGGACCTGTACCTAGCCTGTCTAGAGGCAACGTGGAGCCTCTCTCTCGTAATTGACTTCCCCGTTTGATAACACATGGCCGTCCGATTGGAGCCTGTCTGTCTCGCTGATGCAGAGAGAAAAGTGCCTCTTCAATAGCGGATCAATTAGTCTATTAAGATAACCAGGGACAAGGTTCCTTGGCATAAATTTGAAAGGGCCCGGGTCATTACCTGCTCTTACTTCGCCGGCTCTGGCGGTGTATATCTGCCTGCTCTGTGTCCATTTACTCAGGACTCACATCATGAGCAGAATGGCACTCCAGTGGTGTGTGACTGTTGAGTGAATATTCAGTTTCAGCCATTTGAAAAAGAAAGGCCTCGCATGTGAAGTGGAGCTCATGCAGTGCTTTTCCCTCTTGTAGATAAAACCTTTATACAATAAATGGAAAAATTGAGGTTGGTGTACTTTTTAGCAATAGATACTTCCAGTAATCACTCAGCACTGCCCTACGAAGGCAAAAAGTAGGCATGCCAACAGTGAAACCAAAAATATTGTAGGTATGTAAGTGATTCTACCTACATTTCTCATGCAGTTATTAAGCATTTTACATATGCCAATGATGACATCAGGGGGTCTGATTGTTGACTGGCTACTCCAGTGTTGGCTGGTTGCTAACTCACTCATCATAGGGGCATTGATGCTAGCTTCAATTGCAATAAACCATTTGTTTTAACCATTCATCTTCTGGAAACACTCTTTTCTAATTTGATAATGTGGCCTTGAACACATTGATTGAGATTGTTCACATATCTTTCATTGGTTTGAGAGGTAAGTAACAAATTTGCTGTTTACCCCAGTCTCTTGGGAAATTGGATGAATTTGGATCATGGATGAAGTAAATAAAACCTAAATTTGTATTTGAGCTCCTATTTGTCCCTAATGGGCAGCATAGCGTCATAGCATCAATCATGGTTATTTATTTTCAATTTAGGTTTTGAGGCATTCAGAGGGTTGAAGAGGTTAATTAGGGAGTCTTGGACCTCCCAGTGAATCTGACTCCCATTTGTGTTTACATGGACACTAAATTACATGTGGGATTACCATTGTTTCTATTTATAGACATATATCTTGAGTTCAAAAATGTAAGATTAGCAGATATTTTAAAAAAAACAACGACAACAAGAATTAAAAATGTAATCTATAGCGTCAATATGACTGTGTGTCTGCTATGGTCAGCTACAAGATATCATATTGGCTGATAAGTCAGCATGAAGACCTGGAGTCCACTAAGTCGTGGCACAAGTTTAGACAGACTCACAGAGCTTGACCAGGTGGGCCAAATGTGAGGCCTAACATACATTAAATTCCAGTTCACAAAAATGCTTTCACTTCTGTTTATGCACATTGAAAATAGCAATATAACACTAAAGAAATCAGAAGAATAAGAAGCTCAGAGGGCACAGATCCAGAAGGCCACCTACTGCTTCTTGGCTGAAACATTAATGCACTGTATCAGATACGTATATATTTGCTAATCCCTTCATTTTAAAGAACAGGTTCCCAATGCAGACAGATGGCAGGCTCATCACTATCTGAGTACCACAGTGTCCTCCTTGTAGGTCATCGCAAACAGGTGGCTCGTCATATTTTCTTGCTTTGATAAGTCTCCAGATTACTCGAAATGATTCTCAGAACAGTAATTCCGATTTTTCCTCCATTGTCTTTTATTCTTAGCTCCACATCTGTGTCCGAGTCAGGCACTAGAACTGTTCCACAAGGGGGACAGTGACTGTGGTAAGAGGTATAAATGACTGAGCAGTTTCATTTTTGTGACTTTGTCATAGTTTATAAAAGGTAGCATTTTTAAACCTGTCCAAATGATTATCGGAATACAAATTTGGCAGACTTTTGTTAATCCACACAATATTTTTCCAACAGGCACATATATATCTATATCCTAGTCTGCTAATTTGTTATTTACCTAATGTTTCATTTGGGATATTTGTTGTGGTTTGTCATCGGTACTTGTCAGGCATTTTCAGACATGATCACTGAACGTTTGAACTTGCTAGTAAGTCACTAACCACTTGAATCTAAAATCTTGCACCACAGCATAAAATGTGACTGTTGTGGCCGGCCTAATGGCATGCTGGTTTTATTTAGCACTGTTCGCTACCACTTAAGATTACATCAACCAAGAAGGCTAATTTAGTAACTGTTTTCCAGCCAGTACTAAAGCTTCAGCCTTAATACTTTACAGCACAAGATAAGGTTATGCTGCAAAATAAAACTTCAGCATCATAACTGGCCTGATGGTATGTTAAGTCTATTTAGCACTCTCCACTATCAATTAAGGCTAACTAGCTAACTTCTTGACTGTTCTTTATCCAGTGCTAGAGTGTCAATCTTTGAAGGACATGACAGAGATACTGATAAAGTTACAAAATCAGTTGGAAAGCATCTCTACTGTTGCTTATTTTCATTTAGCACTGTCCAAAATCTCAAAATCTGTTAAGGCTACTTTACGTATGTGTATGTAACTTAACGTATGTGTCTAGCTAATGCTAAAGCTCAGCGATCTAAAGAATGTGATGTGGACTTTGAGAAAAGTTATGGCACACAGTAAAACACTGATTAATGCTCGCCTAATATCAAAATGAGTTTATTTAGCGTTAAATGCATTCAGCTAACAAAGACTACATAAACTAATTAAGCTAACTTAGAGACTGATTAAGATTAAGTGATGCTTTTTTAGTCCCACAAACTGGGAAATTTCACCTCCACATTTAACCCATCCATGAAGTGAAACACCACATACACACTAGGGGGCAGTGAGGACACTTGCCCGGAGCGGTGGGCAGCCCTATCCATGGCGCCTGGGGAGCAGCCCTATCCATGGCGCCTGGGGGGTTAGGTGTCTTGCTCAAGGACACCTCAGTCATGTGCTGTCGGCCCTGGGAATTGAACCAGCAAACTTCCGGTCACAGGGCCAGTTCCCTAACCTCCAGCCCATGACTGCCCCAATTTCTAGTGAATGTGGCAGCCTTAGCTTCAATGTTCTACTGGGTATAATATATGTAGGTATATGTCACATTGTCATGGCAACATTTTGGGCTGTACAAAAAAAAAATTATTTTAACAAAATTCTTGTTACTTTTATTAAAAATTATTTAAAACATTTCCAAAGCCTTGACTAGCATGTTCTGGACACCAAAATTCCTGTCCTTGTGGATCTAAACAGAATTTGAATGTGATATTTTTATTAGCCTAACTAATGTGTATTTTCCTGCAACAGTTAAGACAACTTTAACTTACTTTAAGTAAAGAGGTAACTTAGTGACTGTTTTCTAGCCAATGCTAAGGCTCCAGTGCTTTAAAGGACATGGTATGGGAAAAAAGACACAGTGCAAAATAAAACATCTCCATTGTGGCTGGTAAAATGGTATGCTGGTTTTATTTAGCTCCATCCTCTATCAGTTAAGGCTGTTTACTAGCTACCTTAGCAACTGTTTTCGAGCAAAATAGCATCAGATTTGATGCACTAGAGGATGTAGTATGGACTCCAGAAAAGGATGCACAATAAGATGTCTGGATTGTGATTGGCCTAAAAGCATGACAAATTTATTTAACAACCAATTTGCAGTTAAAGCTGTGCTAAATAGGGCTCAACGACTGTTTTCTTGCTGATACTAAGCATCAACCCCAATTCAACCCCAATTCTGAGTCTATGATGATTAATTAGGCTAACTTAGCAAATGATTTCTAGCTAGTGAGAAAGCTTTATTCAATATTTTATTTTAAAATTTAACTAACTACACACACGATCAGGCATAGCATTATGATCACCTTCTTGTTTCTAAGCTCATTGTCCATTTGATCAGCTCCACTTACTGTATAGCTGCACTTTGTAGTTCTACAGTTACAGACTGTAGTCCATCTGATTCTCTGATACTCTGTTACCCTGTTCTTCAGTGGTCAGGACCCCCATGGACTCTCACAGAGCAGGTACTATTTGGGTGGTGGATCAGTTCCTGAGAACAGTCCACCAACCAAAAATAACCAGCCAACACCATCCTGTGGGCAGGGTCCTGTGACCACAGGTGAAGGACTAGAGGATGACCAACACAAACTGTGCAGCAGCAGATGAGCTATCACCTCTGACTTTACATCTACAAGGTGGACCGACAAGGTAGGAGTGTCTAATAGAGTGGACACTGTTTAAAAAATCCAGCAGCACTGCTGTGTCTGATCCACTCAGAGCAGCGCAACACACACTAACAAACCACCACCACGTCAGTGTTACTGCAGTGCTGAGAATGATCCACCACCCAAATAGTACCTGCTCTGTGACAGTCTACAGTCTGTAATTGTAGAACTACAAAGTGCACCTATACAGTAAGTGGAGCTGATAAAATGGACAATGAGCATAGAAACAAGTAGGTAGTCATAGCCTGATCAGTGTATGTATATATTATATATAAGGTGGCATGACTGGAATGCAGGCAACAAAAAGCACATCTGTACATCCTTTTTGACTACTGGGAATTTCTTCTTATTAAGCTTTAGCTTAACGTGTTAATGTTTATCAGCCTGCATTAGCGAGGGCTACTTTAACTAACATTGAATACCATACCAGCTACCATAGCGACTGATGTCTTGCTAATGCTAAAGCTTCAGCCTCACTCTCTGTTGACTTTTTGATTTTAATTGTTTTCATCAACCTTTTTATTAATTAATTTATTGCCCTGATTCACGCCGTTATCAGAGTGGTGTGATATGGAGCTAGCTTTAGCTCAATAGCCTTTCCCACCGGTATCAGAATCTCCGATCTGTTATTCTTGTTCTTTTCTTCTCGACTATATCCCGGCCATTGTGCTCTTCCGTAAGCGACTTTTATAGAGGCCTCATGAAAAGCCTGTGAGCCCGGGGGGTCAGAGGCCAGTGTGCTGATGGATTATGGGATTGCGCCATGGCCCTCTCTCGCTGACAGGCTCTATTGGTTGGGAGGATGAGCTTGTAACCTTTTATATAATTATTGTATTAAAGCCTGTGTGCCCCGGCCTCGCTGGCACTTGTCCTCGGATCAATGTGGAGATAATTTCAGAAATGAATAGTTAGTATTGATCGGTCCCCCCTTAGTGATGGCTTATCAGTGAGCAGGACAGGTTGCTGTAGATTATTGCGCCAATGTCATTTATGGGGGTCTATGATAGTATTTGTGTTTTTGGAGCGGGGTGATTCAAACAAAGGCAATTCAATTTGCAATGGATTTCTTGCTGTCGTTTTTTTTTCCTCCCCCGTTTGCTCCGACTCTCTCGAACACTATAAGCAATAAATCACAATCTTTTTTCCTGCTGTTATGTGTGCGTGCAGGACAAACAGGTGCTGGTTTTGCTGGAGGTCAGCAGAGGGGCAGGGAAAGGGCAGCGCTGGACTCTTAGCTGAAGGATTGGATGAGCTTCGATTCAGACATCCAGGAGCTTCAGGCCTGGTGGTTTAAGGAACTTAATGCTGTTGTTTTCTTTACTGTCTCTTTGTTTGCTGTCTTAAACATCAACAGCTCTTCTCTGGGTGGAATCTGGGCTTTTGTTTTTGCCAATCCATTTGAAAACACCAGTTGCCCTTTACACTGTGGGAACTATTCCTAAATTGACCACAAGAAATGGTCCAAAATTATTTGGAGTAAAATATTTCCATATGTCCATTAATGTCCATTAAAAGCAAGCTGGCTTCGTCCCTCTGCTATAAAGGTACCATTCCACAGATTTGAAATTTGAACTTATTTTAGTGTCTACTAAAGTCAACTTACTACGAATTTGTAAACGTGTTTAAAGAATGAACTAATATGTAAGCTCACTGGACCATTTTCATGTGATTAAAGCCCCCCCAAGATCATAACACAGTCTCCTCCAGCTTGAAACACACCTGAAGCAGTCCCCATTGAAGGTTTTCTGATGTCTATAATGAACAAGACACAAAACATCATTCGCATACAGGCAGAAACGAGATTCATCTGACCAGATAACACATTTCCAGTCATGAAGAGTCCACATTTTGTGTCTCTTCTCCCACTGTAACCAACAACTTTATGAGTGGACGTGAGCAAAGGCCTATTGCGTGTCGCTCTGCTCTACCTGTTCATGTCTGCAGTCCCCTGCAATGTTTTCTTTCAGGCATTGGTGACTTCTAGAAGCACTTCTTGCCTGGAAACAAAGTGAGAGGCCACTGCTGGTGACCCATAAGACCATACGCTTTGATACACCTGCAAATTCAGCTACTTCCTTCACACTATAGTCTTTGGCACCCCAAATGCAGTCACTCTTTTTTTGCCAATTTCATTAACATTTACTTTGCAACCCATTTTCCACACATTGAATGAGACATATATTGCTCTGCACCATCTTTTCTCGATCAATGAATGTCGTCGCAAAGCCTACAGGTATTTATAGCCCGATCATCCTCGTTCAATGTCATCTGCAGCAGCCGGAAGTTACTACCAGCTTAAACATACAAGGTGACTAATTTGTTGTCTGGGGAGCTTAATTTATATGGGCCTAGATAAAAGCCCTCAAGGTTTAAAGGATAAACCTCAAACAGTTCTTAAACTAAGAGAAAATCAAGCTTTCTTCAGATGTAAGAATGTACAGGTATTTCTTTTCACTGTGACAACACCTGTTGTAAAAAGCGTTATAAAAACTGTGAGTTTGACTTGACTTACTGAAAAGGAAACGGAATGTGTTTGGGACACTGAATGTGTTTGGGATTACTTGGATTGAGAGAAGAAGTTGCAACCACCTTATAAGACTGAACTTTTGGAGGTGTGCAAAAATAGCCTTGCAGACTCTTTTGAAAACATGGAAGCTGTGAAGATTGATCATGTTCAATACTGAAAAAAATGACATTATATTAAGTTGTTGATGCTTTTGTCTAATTCTCTGTTAAATTTACAGGTCACACAAACACTCAACAAACTCTCAGTAACATGTCAACAACATTTGAGGGTTAGGATTAGGTTCTGGGTTGAGGTTAAGGTTGGGGTTAAGATTAGAGTCAGGGTTAGGGTTAGGTTTAAGCCCATCTTTAAGATAATTACATCAATGTGCTAAGATGCTTCCCTACTGCTACTTCACTGATACATTTGTTGATGTGTTACTGATACTCTGTTAAGAGTTTATTAATCATCTACAAAGGACTACTCCAAATAAAGTGTTATTAATGAATGTTTTCTCATGAGCAGTTTCACCCCTTTGTTTATTTGTTGTTTTCATCTTTCTCTTTAGACTGTGAATGGCAGGACATATCCATCAGTGACCAGTGCTCCATTTCAATCGCAGCTCAGGGGGAATCACTCAGCGAAATGTAATTTACTTGCTATTGGTCAGTTTGACCCTTGACCTCAATCACTTGACACAGTTACCTTGGCAACCCTGCCGGAGAAGATCAGATAATAGGTTGAGACAGTTTGGAGGCCATGTCAGAGAATCTCTAAGAAAGACCATCGTTACCATCAATGTGGACCCTACAATAATGACAACTCTTTGAAAAAGGTGCAAACTGAGCATTTTGCGTGTTTTATAATCAAAGTGCTAGAATTGATCTACCAGGCTCCGCCCACAAAAGTGTTTGTTTCTCATTGTATAGTTACCATATGATGTGTATATGACTTCATATATGACTTCACAAAGTCACTACTATTTCAAAGTAGGCCGTTTGGAAATGACAGTGATAAATATCCATGTTACCGTTAGCTTGACTCCAAAACTGCATCTGACCTATCCTAACAGCAACCATTCAAATAGATGCAGAATAAAATCTGACATTAATAGCATACTCTTTTTTATAATGAAGTCTGTTGAATGAGATGTTTGCCATGCATTCTGTAACGCTTGCTCAGTTTTGCAACTGGGGTTGGTCAGTTGTGATGTCTCTCATTAGAGGACAATGCTAAAAATGTTATTTTGCTAAATTTTCAGTGCTCATTGTTTCTCATCTGTCTGAATGTCTACCGTTTTTTCCTTCTATGTATTTCCCCAACACACACACACACACACACACACACACAGACACACACATACTCTGTCTGCACTGGCGCATGATAATGATCCTGAGCCGTCGTCCATCATAACTGCCAAACGTGTTCATTTTTTATTCCTCTGACAGTTTAATTACAGTCGATCATTTCCAAGTGTTCATTCAAGTCCTAATTAGTGCTACAGTTACATTTTCTTAATAGAATGGAGATCGGACGAAATAAATGAGTGTCATATATCTTTTCAATTAAGGTCCATGATGGATTAATTAACATCCTCGCTATTGTAGGATTGAGCGCATGTGGATGCATTATATATTTAAACACCTCATTCAAGCTGACACGGGACATCAGTACAACATGACTGATGGGAGGTTTGGGCATCGTGTCTGGGGCTGTACATTAAGAAGCCAGAGCATTACATGGTACCTAGAAATGGCCAAAGACAGTGACTTGTTAAACAATCTGGTATGTTTCTTTTTGGGTGTAAGGCTCAACCCCTTTAGATCCCAGGCTTATTATATCCTAAGGCTTGTTAATTAGCAATGACACTGACAATGTGAACTAGCTGAGTTAATCTTACATTATAAACATGTATAATGTCAATTTAAGGGGTTATACGGATGGTTATATAACTTACATGGAGAAGCAAGCGACCAGAAGGAAGCCTTTATAAGGGAGCTACTTTAGAAAACAGAAAATTTATTATATAAATGTATTCAAATTTAATATTAAAGACATCCATAAAGGCACAATCTTTGTCCTCTATGCTTTTCATCAACATTTTATAATGTATGAAAGGTACATATATAAATCATGAAACACTTATTAGGTGCCAAGAGGTGTTTAGTGTACTGGAACACACAATTAGTACACTTTATATGCTCTAGAACACTGACAGAAAAAAATATACATTCCATAAGACCATGAAGAGCAAACACTAAAAAGAAATGAGACTCAAAAGGAGAAACTCCATCAGAGGATAGGAAGGAACCACTGAAAGGAACCTAGACTCAAAAAGAAAAATCCTTAAGATAATGAGAAAGAACCAGTGAAAGGAGCCAAAATTTAATAAGATACTGAAAAAGGATCACTGAAAGGAACCCGGTCTCTCCCTAACATGAGAAAAATACACAAAGAGGAACTTGAAAGACTCCAAAGAGCATGAAGAAGAAAACAAAAGAAGAACAATGTATAAAAACATGAAGGAAAACTACTAATAGGAACCGAGTCTCATAAGGAAAAACTCCCTAACATGAACAACACTCACAAAGAGGAACCAGGACTCAAAGGACAAACTCCTTAAGAACATGAGAAAG
This sequence comes from Pygocentrus nattereri, assembly GCF_015220715.1. Lineage (NCBI taxonomy): Eukaryota > Metazoa > Chordata > Actinopteri > Characiformes > Serrasalmidae > Pygocentrus > Pygocentrus nattereri. The sequence goes on from NC_051229.1 coordinate 32,487,901, forward strand.
AACCACTGAGAGGAACCAAGACTCAAAAGGAAAAATGCCCTAAGAACATGAGGAAGAGCCATTAAGAGGAATCATGACCCCAAAGGAAAACTCCTTAAGATTATGAAGAAGAATTGCTGAAAAGAAAACTAAGACTCAAAAGGAAAAATGCCCTAAAAACATGAGACAAAACAGGAGGAACTACTACGAGGAACCAGGACCCAAAAGAAGAAACTTAGGCCCAATCCCATTTCACCCCTCGCTTCTACCACGTGGCCCTTGGCCTTCTGTTTTGCGCGTTCATATTAAGGGTTAGGGTGTCCCAATTTCTGTTAAGATAGAGGGCTAGAGTGAAGTGTTGAGGCTACATGGCTCTCCAAATGGAGATTTTTCAGAGACTCACTCCAAACGGAGTTTTATCAGAAAAAAAGAAAAGACAGCGAGATGGCTGAGCGAGCAACCAAAGAAACCCACAAATGTGAGAATTTTCTCAGTTAAAAACATGACAAAACTATTGTATTATCTTAATTTAATGTCGTTTCAATGTATTATGGTTGTTTACTTCATAACAAGCATAAAAATCACTAATGTCATGTTAGCTAGCTAGCTAACTTTCCAGTTCCACCTTAAATAGCCCAGCAGGATTGATGCCTAAAGAGCCAGAATGTAACTGCTGCATTATTTAATGGGAATGGGAATGTTGGAATGGGAAAATTCGGACAAGAAGCTGGCGAATAGCTGACTCCAGCTTCATATCACCAAAGAATTAGGAGTGAGTGATAATAAATAATTATCTTACGCTCCCACTTTAAAAGCATATGATGCCCTAAATGTAACTAAAGCCCAGCAGTGAGGTTCCTTCCCTTCTCTGCTATCACTGAAGGCGGGCCAGGTCACCTACAGAGCAGCGCTAGTAGCTGTTAATGAATCAAGGTTTTATTATTATTTTTTTTTTATTTGAGGGACCCATTCTGTAGGGCAATATTTCAACCACTACCCCTTGTAACTCAGTTCAAACGGGTTAGGGTGACACTCGAAAACAAGAGGTAGGGGCAAAAAGAAGAAATGGGATGGGGCTTTAATAGGATCATGAAGAAGGATCACTGTACGGAACCAAGATCCAAAAGGAAAACAATTATAAAAGCATGAGGAAAATCTACTGAAAGAAGCCAATTCAAGTCAAGTCAAGAGGCTTTTATTGCCATTCCATCTATATACAAGTGCACAGTGGAGTGAATTTAGTGCAAACAGTGGAGTGAAATGAAGTGCAAACATGCAGACAAAGTGTGCAAACAAAAATTGAACTAGAGCAATACAATAAATACGATAAATTAAACAGACATTAGGCACAGTAAAGAAACAGGACAGGGCAGCACCGACAGAGCACTCATTTCTGGACATGAGGTAGTGAAATAAGGTGATATTTAACATGTTGTGATCTGTGAGTTATGCAGTCAGATAACAAAAAGAACCACAGCGGATACTGAGGTAGTACTTGAGTAAACAGTGTAAACAGTGTAACAGTCTAAATAGTGTAAACACAGTGTAGGCAGCAATGGTCCAGATAGTGCAAGTAGAGCATCAAAAGAGGTGAGTGTAGAGTATGTGTGTGTGTGTGTGTGTGTGAGGGGTTGTTCAGATCAGTCCTTGTGAGTTTAAAAACCTGATTGCTTGAGGAACAAAGCTGCTGCAGAGCTGTTGCAGCTGTCTCATAAGGAAAACCCCCTAACATGAAGAATATACACAAGGAGGAACCAGGACCGAAAGGAGAAACTCCCTAAGAACATGAGGATGTACCAGTGAGAGGAGCCAAGACTTGAAAGGAGATACTCCCTAAGAACATGAGGAAGAACCATTAAGAGGAACCATGACCCAAAAAGAAAACTCCTTAAGATTATGAAGAAGAACCGCTGAAAAGAACTAAGACACAAAAGGAAAAATGTACTTAAAACCACTGAGAGGAACCAACTCTCAAATGAAAATATCCCTTAATTGAGGAAGATTCACTGAATGGAAACAAAATTCAGATGGAAAAACTAAAAACAACAACTCAAAAGTCAAACCCAGTTTCCTGTGGGTCACACTATGCTGTGACATTATGCTGCTTTCTAGTGCAATTCGGATGGTAAGGGTCTCTGAGTAGTAAAAACTAAGTAGTAATTACTGAGTAGTAATAACTTAAACAACTAATATGTTAGCTCTTGTTGAAAGTAAACAAAACAGTGGAGGTGGTGAAAGTTTTGTGGTGTATCAGTGAGCAATCAGCTGGCATCTATCGATTCTGGCCTGTATCTATTTTTTGGCTTTAGATTATCTTCACCCATCCTTCCCATTTCAGAAAGCACCAGCCACCACTGTTGTGCCCCAGTACTGAATGACCGATGGCCTGGTACTGGTCTGCGACCTGGTGGCTGGAAACCTCTATTGTAGAGAGCTGCTGTTCAAAGCACTATTCTGGATAAACCCAAATAACTAGCTCAAGTGAAACATTGTCTAATTCCATTTTAGTGGCTGGTGCAAAGTGGTCCATTGAATACCCAGGTGGGCTCTTATTCTTTTATAATGACGGCTGTCATTCAGGCCAAACTCATTTTATTGAAGGATAATCTCTCTGCCTTTTTTAACCACACAGCAGGAGAAGTAAAATGAGGTGTGACCATAACGGTTAGTGTCAGCACTGACCACCACCAGGCCAGCACGGCCTCCATCATGCTGTCCGGCCATCCTTCATCACATGTCAGTGAATCACCCTGCAGCATGACGTGTCGATGCAGCAGAAACCCTTACAGAGAAGAGAAGCAATGGAATAGTGCAGGAAGCGGCACAATGTGTCTGATTGATGTGACCGGATACGCTCTCCACTCATCGAGCTCCGCACCAGAGGTGTCAAAGTCCAGCCATGAGGAGCCACAGTGATGCGCTGCAGTTTAGCACCTACTGGCAAATTATCAAAACCTTTCATGAATCAGGGCCATCAAAGAAGAGGAAATTCTAAGCCATGCAGTGCTGCAGCTCATCTGGACTGAAATCTCCAGAAATACTGGCTCTCTCATTCTCAGGACTGCGTTCTGATTTCTTTACATCAAATGTTGTTTAGTGAGTAGAGCAATAGAAATCAATGAAAAAATGGAAGTCTGTGGAAAAAGAAAGTCAAACATAATGGAAACAAATGGAAGACAATTGTCGATGGAAAAGCAGTCAATAGAAATGAGAGTTATTAAAAAGTATAGGAGTCTGTTAAAAATGTCAGCAGACATCAAATAGAAATCAGCTGAAAAAAGAGGTCAGATTTAGCCTTAAAGTCAATGGAAAAATGGAAGTCAACTGGAAGAAGAATGTCAAAGAAAAATAAAAAACGGAAATCGAAAATTAACATCTATAGAAACAAAATCAAAGTCAATGAAAAAAAGGGCTTCATGGAAAATGAAGTCAATGAAACAATGGAAGTCAGAGGACAAATGCAAATGGAAGACAACAGAATCGAGAAGTAAATGCAAACATGAAAGATGACAGAAATCAATGGAAAAATGAAACATGATAATACAAAACACGTCTCTTTTCACCATTGTAGATCATAAAAAACAAGATTTAGAAATACACTGAATGATTGAAGTCAAGCATAGTTTTTACAGCATAATTATTTATATGTAATTGCATGATTTCATGACTAATAACAGTGAATTACATGTACCTACACACAAATGTGGTATGGATAGTAAGCATTTTCAACAAACAGGATTTGACAAAGTGTGTTATGTATTATTATTGTGTATTATGATGAACCTATGAAGGTTAAAACAAAGAGATTTTCTCCACAGATTAAAAAAAAAATCAGGTTAATGCATCCTATTGGCGCACTGATGGAGCTCCAGGCTTAACCAATAGGCAGCCTCTTTCACTCCTCATCGCTACAAACAAAAGCACAAAAGCAGCACATAATGATCACCTCTGCCATTATACACAATTGATTTGATCTGGTTCAGGGGCTTGTGGATTTTTCCCTTATGGTCCATACAGATACTCACCAGAGAGTGAGAGAGAGAGGGGGAGAGAGAGAGAGAGAGAGAGAGAGAGAGAGAGGCCGGTGCCCCCATCTGCAGATATGCCAGTGAAGTGAAGCCCTATCCAAACAATAGGAGGAGTTAAGGGGAGACAGCCCGGAGCGCTGCCCGTCCTTTAATTGCCATTTACATACCAGCGGAATCATTCATTTCTAATTCCCTTATTACCTTCCTCTCATTGTGAGCTTGTGTCAATGTCAGTCCTCATCAGTGTCACAGATTACAGATCGCCATGGATCCATCCTCTCGTCCTTTTAAAGGGCCCAAATCTTTTTTTTTCCCCCTGTGGTCACTTTGTGGTTTTATGTACCAAAGACAGTCATAATTCATTTGCACATTCATTTTCCAGCATCTCTGTATCCCTTTGAATTAAATAGCCTGTCCTGCAGTTCTATGCAAAAGTTTGAGCACCTCTGTTTAAATGATGTGTTGTTGAATTTCTAAGTGAAAATAAATAAAACATCTTCTACAGAGAACACAGTTAAATATGGCAGCTTTCTCCAAATTGAATGCAAAATTTCTTCTTATTTACTGAATTTAACTGGGAAAAATATATATATAAAGAAAACAATCTATAAGTTGTTCCATAACTTTTGCACAGTTTTATTGTCTTTTCAATATGCTAAATGTATCTAATAAAGAGTCACTGTGCACCAAAATGTGCAAAAATGTGTTCTCTGTTTACTTCACTTAGAAAATCAACTAAACATGTACTGGAGTGCCCAAACTTTTGCTTACAAGAGTACACATGCTATATCACTGCAAGTATGGCCTGAATGTAACATACATGAAACAATAAATAAAACAAGACATCCCATTCCAACACCATGTACATTAATATGGAGTTGTCCCCCTTCCTTTGTGGTTATAACTGCCTCCTCTCTTTTTGGAGAGTTTCTGTGGGAATTTGTGCTCATTCCATCAAAACAACATTTGTGAGGTCAGACACTGATGATGGACAAGAAGACCTGGCGCAGAACTGACATTCCAAGTCATTCCAAAGGTGTTCTGTCGAGTTGAGGTCAGGGCTTTATTCAGAGTTCCTCCACACCAAACTTGTCAAAATATATTTTAATGGACCTCACTTTGTGCGCAGGGGCACAGCTGGAACAGGCAAAGGTCTTCCACAAATTGTTGCCACAAAGTTGAAAGCTTATATTTGTCCAAAATGTCTTTGTATTATGTAGCATTAATATTACCCTTCACTGGAACTAAGGGTCCTAGACCAACCCCTGAAAAACAACCCCATAGCATTATCCCTCCTCCACCAAACTTTACAGTTGGCACAGTGCAGTCAGGCAGGTAACGTTCTCCTGGCATTCCAGCCAAACCCAGAGCTGTCATTCAGACTGACAGACAGAGAAGTGCGATTTGTCACTCCACAGAATACATTTCCACTGCTCCAGAGTCCAGTGGTGGCGTGCTTTATGCCACTGCATCCAGTGCTTGCCATTGTGCTTGGTAGTGTAAGGCTCACATGCATGCATTTTGTGCTGATGTTAAGGCCAGAGGAGTTTTGTACTTTGCAGTTATTGATAAGTAGAGCGTTGGTGACTTTTATGCACTATGCTCCTCAGCACTCAGTGACCTGCTCTGTAACTTTACATGGTCTGACACTTTGTGCCTGAGTTGCTGTGGTTCCTAAATGCTTCCACTTTTTAATAATACCACTCACAGTTGATCACAGAACATCCAGGAGGGAAGAAATTTCATGAACTGGCTTGTTTCAATAGTGGCATCCTATTACAGTACCATGCTGGAAGTGGGTAGTATTCTCTTGGCATCCACTAAACCCGGATCAGTCCAACAGACTTTCAGAGAGTGAAGCATGATTCACTCCAGAGAACATATTTCCACCACTTTACCAAATGTTTGCCATTGAGCATGGTGATCTTGGGCATCTTTGTAGCCTCTCAGCCATGGAAACCCATTTCAGTGAAGCGTCTGATTCACAGTTCTTGTGATGTGCTGACATTTGGGTCTCTATAGTAACTATACTAGTAATTATACTTTTAGAGCATTTTGGCAGACACTCTTATCCACAGTGACTTATAATTCAATCATTGTACACAGGTAGGAGAAGGTAGTGTTGGGTGTCTTGCCCAAGGACTCTTATTGGTATAGTGAAGGGCACTTACCCAGGCAGGGATTGAACCCCAGTCTACAGCATAGAAGGCAGAGGTATTACCCAGTACACTATACTAACCATTACAGGGCTACCTTTGTGTTGTCTACCTCTTTGTAGCTGAGCTGTTAGTATAGATCCTTCCATTTCACAGTAATAGCACTTACAGTTGACTAGGGGAGATATAGCAGGGCTACAAATTGTGACAAAGTTGGCATGCTATAACAGTGCCACATTTAAAATAACTGAGCTCTTCAGTACGATACAGTCTACTGCCAATGTTTGTCTACAGAATTTACAAGGCTATCAGTTTTTTATAAAATGAACCTTATGGGCTTTTACAAGTTAGCAATGGGTGTGGCTAAAACACCTAAACTCAATATTTAGGCGAAATGTCCACACACCATATAGAGTACTTAAATTATCTCTGCTCTGATTAGCTGCCCTGTATTGTTCCTCATTTTATAAGCACTGCAGGCTGAAACACCTTTTATAATTTCATTTTAAATGGATGGGGCTGAACTGCTGTGAACTGAAAGGTTGTTCATATGTATATGTGTTGCTTTTTGTGACATCACAAAAATAGCTGTTTTTGTAGCTTATATGGCCCATATATGGACTGTATGGACTACAAAAAGTAAGGCACATTTTGGACTTTTAACAATAATTACATACATAACTCTCAACTCAAATTAAACAAGTGGGCTTTCTGTAATTTTGGGCCATTTAGATGTTCTTCCTTTGAAGAAAGTTATTTTGTAGTTTGTGACCATTGGTATACCATTGGCCTCATGCTTCAGAAGCTGCTTTAGAATATGATTTATACTCTTGTGTTAACCTCTGTTTGACCCCAGTGGAAAAGCGCTAATGCTTAACCAATCCCAGCAATATAAATGATGAAAAGCGACCCGCTAATTCGGGTTTTTTATTTCCTGTGCATTGTGAGCCTCTGAGATGTAATGCCACAGCTTACATCATCTATTTCCCGCTGTTATTGAGCGCTTTATTGAGGAAGTGACAGGCAAAGCACTTTGTCATTTCTGTTCGAGTGGCCGCAGAGGAGACCGGGTTAACCCCCGCCACTCCTGTGCGGCCGCACAAGCCTTTTTCTCCGCTGTGACAAATGTGACACGGTAAAGCTGGCCGCTGTCACCTAAATCCATTGAGAGGAATCCACAAAGATTGGATAGACTAGTCAGCTCATCCAGGTTTTCCCAGCTATGGTCCTGGACTGCTACTAATTTGCAAACTTTTGTGTTTTTCCTGCTTTAAGGTGCCTACTTTAGCTCAGGATAGGCTTGATAATTGGCTAATTAGCTGTGTAAGGAAAATACCAAAAGATGTAAGCTAGGGGTTCTCCAGGATCTAGATTGACCAATGGACCAATCAACTAATCTACAATATCAACTACATCTACTAGTTGGTATTGTAGGCAGCTGTTGACTAGATGGGGCCTGCTTTTAGTAGGATAATTAAATGTGGTGAGAAAAACAAAAAGCTGAATTGTCTGGATGCATATTTCTGTACTTAATAATAAATAAAGCATGCTCTTTATTAGAATAAAATTTCATGATTTCAAATGTTTTTCTGAAAAGCTAGAAAAAGTTATGGTGTGTAAATGTCCTTACATTTCATACAGCAAAACTGTATGCAAAAAAAACTGAGTGATAAAACCCTGTCGTCTACATGATAGGCTCAATTTCAAGCTGAGTTGCATGTTTACCATCCTAAGTTTTATAATATGAAGGCTAAAAGCAGTGGTGGGCAGTAACTAAGTAAATGTAATTCATTACTGTAAGTAAGTAATTTTTATGTATCTGTACTTTACTGAAGTTTTTCCATTTTGGGTGACTTTTTACTTTCACTCCATTACATTTAAAAGTCAAATGTCTTACTTATCACTCCACTACATTATGTGAAATATTCGTTCCTTTTGGTTTATGTGTGCATTAAACGTTACATGTCGCAAAGCAAGAACACCAATCAGCGCACAGTGCACACTTTTCCAACAGTGACACTGGAGTATTTTCACCTAAAATGAGTTCATGAAGCAAAAGTCTTCTTACAAAAATGATAACAGGACATCAGAGCCATAATTAATATTTTAGTACGTTTACTTTGATACTTAAGTACATCCATCCATCCATCCATCCATTATCTTCCGCTTCTCCGGGGTTCGGGTCGCGGGGGCAGCATCCTAAGCAATGAAGCCCAGACCTCCCTTTCCCCAGCCACTTCCACAAGCTCTCCAAGGGGGATTCCGAGGCGCTCCCAGGCCAGCTGGGCGATATAGTCGCGCCAGCGTGTCCTGGGTCTTCCCCGGGGTCTCCTCCCGGGTGGACTCGCCTGTGACACCTCCCGAGGGAGGCGTCCAGGAGGCATCCTAACCAGATGCCCGAACCACCTCAGCTGGCTCCTCTCGACGTGAAGAAGCAGCGGCTCTACTCCGAGTCCCTCCCGGATGACTGAACTTCTCACCCTATCTCTCAGGGAGAGTCCAGACACCCTGCGGAGGAAACTCATTTCGGCCGCTTGTATTCGCGATCTTATTCTTTCGGTCATTACCCAAAGCTCATGACCATAGGTGAGGGTGGGAACGTAGATCGACCGGTAAATCGAGAGCCTTGCCTTATGGCTCAGTTCTTTCTTTACCACAACAGACCGGTAAAGAGCCCGCATCACTGCTGACCCAGCACCAATCCGCCTGTCAATCTCCCGCTCCCTTGTACCATCACTCGTGAACAAGACCCCGAGATACTCGAACTCCTCCACTTGAGGCAAGAGCCTATCCCCGACCCAGAGAGGGCTCTCCACCCTTTTCCGCCTGAGAACCATGGTCTCGGATTTAGAGGTACTGATTCTCATCCCAGCCGCTTCACACTCGGCTGCAAACCGATCCAGCGAAAGCTGAAGTTCGCGGCCTGATGTCCCCAATAGGACCACATCATCTGCAAACAGCAGCGATGTGACCCTGAGGTCACCAAACCGGACACCCTCCATCCCTTGACTGCGCCTAGAAATTATATCCATAAAAATTATGAATAGAATCGGTGACAAAGGGCAGCCCTGACGGAGTCCAACTCTCGCTGGGAACGAGTCTGACTTACTGCCGGCCATGCGAACCAAACTCCTGCTTTGTTTGTACAGGGCCTGAATGGCTCGTAGCAAAGAGCCATGTACCCCGTACTCCCGAAGCACCTCCCACAGAATACCCCGGGGAACACAGTCGAATGCCTTCTCCAGATCCACAAAGCACATGTGGACTGGTTGGGCAAACTCCCATGAACCCTCCAGAATCCTGGAGAGGGTGAAGAGTTGGTCCAGTGTTCCACGACCAGGGCGGAACCCGCACTGTTCCTCCTGGATCCGAGGTTCGACTATAAGCCGGACTCTCTTCTCCAGTACCCCTGCATAGACCTTGCCAGGGAGGCTGAGGAGTGTGATTCCCCTGTAGTTGGAACACACCCTCCGGTCCCCTTTTTTAAAAAGAGGCACCACCACCCCAGTCTGCCAATCCAGTGGCACCGCCCCCGATGTCCACGCAATGTTGAAAAGGCGTGTCAGCCAAGACAGCCCCACAACATCCAGAGCCTTGAGGAACTCAGGGCGGATCTCATCCACCCCTGGAGCCTTGCCACCAAGGAGCTTCTTAACTACCTTAGCGACTTCGGCCTCAGTAATGGACAAGCCTATTCCCATGTCCCCAGACTCAGCCTCCTCACTGGAGAACGTGTCGGTGGGATTGAGAAGGTCCTCAAAGTACTCCTTCCACCGCCCAATGACGTCTTCAGTCGAAGTCAGCAGCACACCATCTCCACTATATACAGTGCTAGTGGCACACTGCTTTCCCCTTCTGAGTCGCCTGACGGTTTGCCAGAATCTTTTCGGAGCCGACTTAAAGTCACTTTCCAAGGCCTCACCAAACTCCTCCCATACACGGGTTTTTGCCTTGGCGACAACTGAAGCCGCAGATCGCTTGGCCTGTCGATACCTGCCAGCTGCCTCTGGTGTCCCACAGGCCAACCATGCCCGGTAGGACTCCTTCTTCAGCTTGATGGCATCTCTCACCTGGGGTGTCCACCACCGGGTTCGAGGATTACCGCCCCGACAGGCACCAACTACCTTACGGCCACAGCTACAGTCAGCCGCTTCAGCAATGGAGGAACGGAACATGGCCCATTCTGAGTCAATGTCCCCCACCTCCCCCGATATCTGGTCAAAGTTCTGACGGAGGTGTGAGTTGAAGATCAATCTGACAGGTTCTTCTGCTAGACGTTCCCAGCAAACCCTCACTATACGTTTGGGCTTGCCTGGTCTGACCGGCATCTTCCCCCACCACCTGATCCAACTCACCACCAGGTGGTGATCAGTTGACAGCTCAGCTCCTCTCTTTACCCGAGTGTCCAAAACACATGGCCGCAAGTCCGATGACACGACTACAAAGTCAATCATTGAACTGCGGCCTAGGGTGTCCTGGTGCCATGTGCACTTATGGACATCCTTGTGTTCAAACATGGTGTTCGTGATGGACAAACTGTGGTTTGCGCAGAAGTCCAAAAACTGAACACCACTCGGGTTCAGATCAGAGAGGCCATTCCTCCCAATCACACCCCTCCAGGTCTCACTGTCATTGCCCACGTGAGCATTGAAGTCCCCCAGTAGGACAATAGAGTCTCCAGGAGGAGCACCTTCAAGCACCCTTCCCAAGGACTCTAAGAAGGCTGGGTACTCTGAACTGCTGTTCGGTGCATAAGCACAGACAACAGTCAGGACCCGTTCCCCAACCCGAAGGCGTAGGGAAGCTACCCTCTCGTCCACCGGAGAAAACCCCAACATACAGGCACCGAGTCGAGGGGCTATGAGAAAGCCCACACCTGCCCGCCGCCTCTCACCATGGGCAACTCCAGAAAAGAATAAAGTCCAGCCCCTCTCAAGGAGATTGGACCCAGATCCCAAGCTGTGTGTTGAGGTGAGCCCGACTATATCTAGCCGGTATCTCTCAACCTCGCGCACCAACTCAGGCTCTTTCCCCGCCAGTGAGGTAACGTTCCAAGTTCCAAAAGCCAATTTCAGCAACCGAGGATCAGAACGCCAAGGCCCACGCCTTTGGACACTGCCCGATCCACAACGCACCGAACCCCTACTACTGCCCCTCCCATTGGTGGTGGGTCGATGGGAGGGGGGACTCATGTAACTCCTTCGGGCTGGGCCCGGCCGGGCACCATGAGTAAATGCCCGGCCACCAGACGCTCGCTGGCGAGCCCCTCCCCCAGGCCTGGCTCCAGGGTGGGGCCCCGGTAACCCTGTTCCGGGCAGGGTACACAAGTCCTGCTTTTGTGTCTTCATAGGGGTTATTATGGATCACACTTTGTCTGACCTGTCACCTAGGACCAGTTTGCCATGGGAGACCCTACCAGGAGCTTTTGCTCCAGACAACATAGCTCCTAAGATCATTCAAGCACGCAAACCCCTCCACCACGATAAGGTGGTGATCCAAGGAGAGGTACTTAAGTACATTTGAAGGCAAATATTTTTGTACTTTTACTCAAGTGGAGGTCTAAAGGGAGGAACTTCTACTTTTACTGGAGTCATTTTTTACTTTGGGTATCTGTACTTTAACTCAAGTACATGGTTTGTGTACTTTGTCCACCACTGACTAAAAGCTGAAAGCTAATATTAGGATTTTAAGTGTTTTTTTAGCTGGATGACTTGCTGATGCTGACTTCACAGCTGGATGATGTCACACTGGCTAGGGAGGGCCGATTTTGCTGAGTGTTCTGATACATGTATCATGTCCGTAGCATTAACTTTTGCTGTTATGGCAAGAAGGCAGACACATGCTGTATGTTGCTCACAAAATACTGTGGGTTCAAGACAATAAAAAGATTAAAAAACTGAATTTTTTGTTTTCTTTGCTGCTTAAGGTTGGCAAGTTGGCTAATCACTGTTAAATAGCTAACTGCACTAAAGTAGAAGATTTTTTTCCATCATTATGTGTCCAGTCCCGCAAGGAGATGCGAACTACAAGTTTACAGTGTGTCTTAACACATACACACCACCCTGAAACATGTGCTTTATAGAGAGGCTGGATAATCACATCATCCGATCTGTTTCATATGAATCCACTGTTTGCCAAATGCAGAGGAAACTGTGGATGGTAATGCCAGTTTGATTGGATTCTGTGGTCTCTGCCGCTGCCATGAGAGTTCCCCATGGAAAGCTTCACACTGTGGAAACCATCACATAATTTTATTTGATTGGTTGTAATCTGACCAAAAGCTGAAAGGCTGTGATCCAGCCGGGTCATTTTGTTGGATGGTGCAGTCATCATGGCCTTCCTCTATAATCTATTCTCATTGTGTAAGTGAGTAGCAGGCTGCATGTAGCTCTCGCTGTCAGCGAGACTCTTCATGATATCGATGAGTCCAGTTTGGGGTGTTCTTGGCCTGCTGAAGGAAAGATGAGGAACACGAAATGAAGGTGAAGAGTATCACCTTCACTCTTAGAATCTCATGTAACTTAAGTGAAGTAAATGTGTTAAACCTAAGAAGCCAAGAATTATTGCTTGATTTCAACTATCCTACTCAAATATAATTATGCTGTCATGTGAATTATGTAATGAATTTACATTAAACTTATATTCCTATCAACAGCGTTGAATTTGCAAATTAGATTTTTTTTGTTTGTTTTGATGTTGTAAAATAACAAAATAGCAAAATTTTCAAAATGAGTGCTCATAACATCTTTATCAACTCAGACAAAGATAAAATATCACCTCTTCTGCTTATAAACACAAATGTTGAATTATTTGAAAGTTAAGAGTCCACACTTTTATTAAACCTCACTATATGCAATGAATAGGAAATAATAAAGCCATAAGCCACAAGGGGTTATGGGTGGATTTAGGATAGTTTTTGGAGTGGGGTTGCTGGCTAGTGCTTGATCAGAGCTAGATGAACCCCTGATGGTTTCTGAGGGCAGGGTATACTGAGTGCTGAGATTTGTGTATGATATTGCTGTTTTTCATCCTTTGTTATAATAAGGCTAAATGTAGAGAGCTAAAATAAACATTTTGAGTGTTTCTTTTGAGCTGGATCACTCGCTGATACTGAGTTCCGAGCTCAATGATCTTAAAGTGACCAGTGATGGCTGGTTCTACTATGTGCATCTGATGTGAGTGTTCTGATATGTGCATCATGTCTGTAGCATAAATTGTTGTTGTTACAGCTAGAAGGCAGATATGCATGTTGCCCGCAAAATGCTTGGCCTTGAGTTACACAAATTTTAACCCAGCTGATGTTCTTTCAATGCTAAGCAGAGTAAAATATCTTAACCTTATCTTAAGAGTAAAATATCTTAAAATATCTAAAATATCTTAATATCTTTATGGACCTTGCTTTGTGCACTGGTGCGCAGTGATATTGGAACAAACTCTTCCCACAAAACTGGGAGCATGAAATTGTCCAAAATCTCTTGGTCTGCTGAAGCATTAAGAGTTCCTTTCACTGGAACTAAGGGGTTGAGCTCAACTCCTGAAAAACAACCCTACACCATAATCCCCCCTCCACCAAACTTTACACTTAGCACAATGCAGTCAAACAGTTACCATTCTACTGGCAACTGCCAAACCCATTGGATTTCCAGATGGAGAAGCGTGATTGGTCACTCCAGAGAACACGTCTCCACTGCTCTAGAGTCCAGTAGCGGCGCTTTACACCACTGAATTCAACACTTTGCGCTTGGTGATGTAAGGCTTGGATGCAGCTGCTCGGCCATGGAAGCCCATTTCATGAAGCTCTCTACACTGTTCTTGAGCTAATTTGAAGGCCACATGAAATTTGGAGGTCTGTAGTGATTGACTGCAGAAAGTTGGCGACCTCTGCGCACAATGCGCCTCAGCAGCTGCTGACCCCGCTCTATCATTTTATGTGGCCTACCTTTGTGGCCGAGTTGCTGTCGTACCTAATTGCTTCCACTTTGTTATAATACCACTGACAGTTGACTGTGGAATATTTAGTAGCGAGGAAATTCCACGACTGGACTTGCATCACGTGGCATCCTATCATAGTGGTATTTAAGTACAGATAAGGTCAGGAGTTTGCATAGACTGCAGATGGACTCTTTGTCACTGCATATTACAGTCATTTTAACTTTTCAGTTAGTTGTTAGCCTTTACTACAATGAAAACATTACACTATAGCAGTGTTTCAAGTCGATATTTTTGTCTTATAGGTATATTTTCTTACCACTTACCACTGCAATGGTAATGCTAATTATCACTAGCTCACTAGCTTGTCAATTTACCATCAAGCTAACAGTACCACATGTTTGTTTTCCTAGGTTTAACACCACACACCAAGGCCGATTCAGTCAAGAGCACAGACATTTGTAGCATGCAAAACATTTAAGTAACATATTCTTGGCTTTATTTTGCAACAACTCATTAGGTAAATACTTAAGTTCAAAGCTAAACACAGATGGAGAAGAGGTTTAGCTCATTTGCTAACTTTTAGCTACTTTAGCTCCTCAGTTTAAACACAACTGGTTCTTACTTCATCTATCAGTGCACTCTGTGGTCTATTAGCAGCTTAAAAGTCCTCTCACTAAGGCAGTGAGTTGACACATTAATATAAAATTAGTTATTGCAAAGCACTCAAGTATTTCACCATAGCTTCGAACGCCACTTAACCAATCAGATTCTGGGACAAGCACTGCATTTATTTTATAATTTACGTTTTTTTCCATCATTATGGAACACTTTAGGTATCACCATCAATAGCTGATACCTCTAAAGCCTAGAAGAAGCTGCATTCATATGGTGTCACTGATCGTATGATTCCAGGGCTCATCTTGTTGGTAAGTGATGTGGAAATCACAGAATCACACAAAGGCCACTGTGCTTTTCAGAGGCCAGAGGTCAGAAGCTTCTAGTTAACATAGCGAGTTTGACACATGCTAATGCTAAAACTGTAAAAGTGCAAAGCTAAGATATTCAGTGTAATTATGCTTTGCACCAGGAAGAATATGTCCAGAAACAAAAAAAAAACAAAAACAAAAACAAACAGCCATCCCTCTGATGGCCTAAATTACATATTGATCAGTTTTAATTGCATTTCGGTCATCGAGAACAGCTTTTGAAATTCATAAAGGAGGAATAATGCTGTTTTTTGTGCATGATTAGCTCCGGGCCATCCAAATGAATTCCATCACTTAACCTGCAGTCAAAGGGGATTATTGAGCTTTATGACGCAGCCAGTGAAATATCAATAGGACTGAATGGGGGTTATGGGCTTTTTTCTTTCTGTACTGCTCTTTTGTTTGCTTTTAAATGAGCTGCGTCAAACACAATGACCGCCCTGGCCACTGACAATGAATCAAATTCGCACATACCCGTGCACACATGCAGAGTCCAGAACGCTCATACATCCACACTGCACCGAAGCATCGTGTTAGCGCTATTTAAACTAGCGCTATTTCAGCTCGTACAGCCCTTCTGGAAGCTAGCGGTTTGCATAAATGCAGCTAAGCATATTGCATTCCGCACATTGCAGCATGGGGAGCAATACGGCTGCTGCCAATTATGAATGATAGAGTCTTGCAGATTTATAGCGCAGGGCCTGAGTGAGTGCTAATCATTCACTTCTGTACAATGGCAAAAGGTCAGCGAGCCGACTAGCCTGCAATAAATCACCTAGCAATGAGCGGCGAGCGCCTTTCAGATAATACCAAAACCAGCCGACTCTTATTCATTAGCAGTTTCTTCCCTTCAGACAGTTCAGGCAGATCATAATATCAAAAGCACAGCTTGTGACGCAGCATGTGATGAGCAGCTGTCAGAAAAATGGCATAAAAGGTAGAAAAATGACCCAATGCTAGTCATCTTTTAGAATATTACAGTGTTTTCTTACAGTTCATAAAATGTAACATACTGAGAATACATTAAATGCATATCTGCTACTATTTTTAAATGAATAACATTGTTCCTCGATGTTATTATCAGGCTTCTTCATGTAATTCCACTAATGGTCATGTGCACAAAATTGGGACAGTCCGCTCAAATTACACTTTCTGCACATGTTCACTTTGAAAATCAGCACAACATGTCATTTAACATAACACTTTACCATAAAGTTGTGGTTATGAATATTATGGCATGTAACATGAGGCCATAAGTCTAGTACTAGATGTACACTACTGCGGAGTCCATTAAAAAGAGCTCAGTAACACTGAGGCCTCATCCATGTTGCCATGTTTTTTTAAAAACATGCTTTTTTGCACATCAGCAGCATTTAAAAAAAAATCTCTACAACCACAAAGGACTCAAAAACACTCATGAAACAAGACTCTAAGCTCAACAATAACTTTTCATGCATGAGTATGACAGCCTAGTGAGGGGAGATGATATCCCATAAAGTTTGATGTTGTACATCTCAAGAAGAACATTGTGAACTCCTGTCCTCCACGAAGCTAAAGCAGAGCTTTTCTGACAGAGTGACACAGCATGTATACGTACAGTACACACTGACCTGCTGGCTGTCAGACCTCCATAATTCTACATTTCACACAGATACAAAGTCAGATTCCTGCCAGAAAATAAAAGCTTTAAAATCCATGATTAAACCACCATTTCTCAATCTCCCACACAGTCCTGATCCTGAGAGTTTTTCTAGTTTTTCACTTCATTTAAATGATAGAATTGGGATTTATTTGCTCTTTAGAATCATTGAAGGATTTTGTAAATTTAAGTTTTTGTGACAATAACCGAGTGCAGCACATTCTGACACCTCTACACTGCAATATAATGAAAAAGTAAAGCCAAATTCTATTATAAACTTTTTATCACCTCCTTAATCACCCCCCAAAATTGTTGAGCATATTTGAAGCAGATTTCTGTATATTTAACCGCTAAAATCCCATGCGTATTACATACTAAGGCTTACTATTCAGTAACTATACTGTAAAAATGAGTCAGCTCAACTTAAACTGTTACAGTAACTGATTACATGGCTTTTCTTGAGTTGACTCAACTTGAGGACACCAGAGTTCATCAGAGTTCAACTCACTTAAGAATGTAATACTAATTACATTCAATTTACATTCATCAGGTTCAAGTCTGCAGTTATGGCTTTTTTCTATAGGTTTAGATGTCAAGAATTAATAAAAACATGGCAAAAATGTAAAGAATGGTTTTCTTTCCATGAAACAAGAGCCTA
Organism: Pygocentrus nattereri; assembly: GCF_015220715.1. NCBI lineage: Eukaryota > Metazoa > Chordata > Actinopteri > Characiformes > Serrasalmidae > Pygocentrus > Pygocentrus nattereri. Next base: position 32,505,279 of record NC_051229.1, read on the forward strand.
GTATCAACATTTCACCAATTTAATTTATAATAAATGATCTCTTTCTACATACTAACACAAATGTAGTATAAATGTAAAGGTTGCTAACTACACTAAGTTTTTGTAAGTTTTAGGATTTTAAAGACTAAAGCTTAAAACGTTCCATTATGAGAAGTGTAAAACCATAAAGTCACATTTTGCATCTGGGGCCTGTCTACATGGGGACATCAAGGCAGGCCACTTCAATTACTGCCTAATCTTGTCCTGCCAGTCAGATAATAATTGGAGGTTGACAAAACCCAGGACCAGGTTGGAGAGCTATTGATTTTGTCGTGTCCTCCCTTTACAGGATGAAGAAAATAAGACATGAAATTTACTGTCTTCATAAAAGTTTTAGTAAATCAGACCATCTGAAAGGCACATATCGACGGATTTTTCATTACCGTGAATAGTGTGCTCTGAAGTGTTTTGATTATCAGCAATGAGGGGCCTTGCTGTCCTGCATGTGCCAATAAATAATAGGTCATTTGGAAAGATGCGGCCTGCAGTTTTAATCATCCAATATGCCTCACGCTCACAAGGAGGTTATAAACTGTGCTTGTTACCTCGGGGCATTGTGGAGTGTACATTTGAATGGCTATGTATAAAAACACTGCACTCGAAAATACTCTCTTTCAGTGATTTTTAAAATATTATATGATCTTATGCTGCCATTCAGGTTTAAATATTATGGTGTAGCTTTGGCTGCATTGGCCCGCCTTACTTTTAATCCTAACCCTAAAAGTGGGCTATTACAAAAACTTAGTATAGTCTGATATTAATTAATGCTCGCTTGTAGCTCACTAAAATGCTGAAGAGCCCAAATGAATGTTAATTTTAGCAGCGTATTTTAAGATTTTAATCCTTCATAAATATTACTATAACTGACTATTAATTAACACATTACTGCGTACAAGAGAAGCTGTTGACAATGCAGTCTTTATTGATTTAGCTGGATTAGACAGCATAGCTGGTATTGCTATCTTTTGTGTCTTCTATTGATTATAAGTTGATAACGGCACCAAAATGAAATATTTCTGTTGGACCTTTTTTATATTTTTGTGATTAATATATGGACTTTAACTATACATGTACTGTTAGCATTAGCAGCACATGCACTGTTACACATTAACCGCATCCATCTGTCAAGTTAGCCATACAACTTTGCTCTGCACTGATTATTTTTGGTGAGTTAGTTGGGATTTCTTTTGGAATTTCTTGGGTTTTTCTGTTTGTTCTTTGCAGTTTTCCCATCTGTGCAGTTAGCAGCTCATGTTTGCACTCTACTGGATAAGTTAGGCTATTTTGCTAACTTTTCTGATTGTGATTCTGATTTGCCCAACTGTGGAGCTGTGCAGTGATACAAGTTTACTAGCTACTCTGATATTGGCTGAGCTGTACTGAATATTCTTGGTAAGTTACCAAGTCATGGCTAAGGTGCTAACTGCACCAAAATGGACAATTTGCTAATGTTCTACAGGACATTTTTAGCTGCTGGCTTGTGGAAAACGTATCTGAAGTAGTCAGTTCTGAAAGGGTTTTTGCCGGGGTTTTATGTCTAAGCCCCGGGGGTCATTTGCTCGTCCGGTACGGACAGACTATTAACTTTTTGATTGGCGTTTCAGCTGACATTGTCTGTCTGTCAGTGGCTGCTGTCAATTCCTCGCTGCGCTAAGCTGCACATAAACACCGGCGTGGATATGAACAGAAGTGTTCAGCAGCTTCTGAACACGCTCATAAGCCCACACAGCAAAGCCCATAAAGATAAACAGCCATTTCCCACCCATGCTGATTCTCTCTCTCTCTCTCTCTCTCTCTCTCTCTCTCTCTCTCTCTCTCTCTCTCTGGCAAGGGGTCGGTGAATAAATGAGTTGGAACAGTCTCTGCGCGAGAGATGATGCTGACAGTGTACCTCAGAATCACTTCTCTCTCCTTTTCTTCTTCTCTCACCTCCACTGATGGTGTTTTACTTTACCTCTTTGCTGAGAAACAAATCCACTTGAAGCACCCCCCCCCCACCCCCCCATTCAGGACTAATTCAGCAGTTCTTTTTTGAAAAATGGCTCTGGGCCGCTCCTCCGCCGTAATACGGGAGTGATGGAAACTTTGCGGTCCCTCTTTACTTCAGCTCTCACTTTAATTACTTGTTTGTCTTTTCACTGGGAAAGAAAATATGGCTGTCAGGCTTTATAGGGGGGGTGGGGGGTGAAGAGGGGAGGGGCAGGAAGAAAAAAAGGGCTGACCTGGTTTTATCTGCCCTTGCATGTGCATCAGTGTAATGATGACAAAACGGGATGTTAACTAATGATTAGTAGAAATGGTTGCAGTTAATTAGTTGGTCCTTCGTTTATCGTTCCATTTGCACATTTTGGGGAGCAATCGTTATTAATTAGGGCCATCATGCCGAAAGGGGCGAGGTGGAACCCTACAGCCAAGTTAATCAGCCTGCAATGAAAGCTCCATTATCCTGTCCCGTCGCGTTGGCCGGTGATCTATTAGCATTATCTAAAAGCTGCATTGGGATCAAAGAGGAAAAAGAGAGAGAGAGAGGGAGAGAGAGACAGAGAGAGAACGGGGCATAAAGAGGCAAGCTTTGATCGGACCCTTTCTTGGGTCAGCGGTTATATAGGGAAATCGCACATGATATTGTGTGGCCTTTTTATGTGTCATTGCGTAAATTCTGTCTGTTTCTATCGAGCAGAGGGGAGGAGTCTGTCGGCATGCTAATGTGGGCAGAGTTGGTGCCCTGGATGCTTCAGTGTTGTGTAGCCGAGTGCCTTGAGGTGCTTATCATGGCAGTGG